>NC_041394.2:2353326-2385852 GCF_900747795.2 Erpetoichthys calabaricus
TAGAGAAAGGCACTATATAATAGATAGATAGATAGATAGATAGATAGATAGATAGATAGATAGATAGATAGATAGATAGATAGATAGATAGATAGATATGAAAGGCACTATATAACTGATAGATAGATAGATAGATAGATAGATAGATAGATAGATAGATAGATAGATAGATAGATAGATAGATAGATAGATAGATAGATATGAAAGGCACTATATAACTGATAGATAGATAGATAGATAGATAGATAGATAGATAGATAGATAGATAGATAGATAGATAGATAGATAGATAGATAGATAGATAGATAGATATGAAAGGCACTATATAACTGATAGATAGATAGATAGATAGATAGATAGATAGATAGATAGATAGATAGATAGATAGATAGATAGATAGATAGATAGATATGAAAGGCACTATATAACTGATAGATAGATAGATAGATAGATAGATAGATAGATAGATAGATAGATAGATAGATAGATAGATAGATATGAAAGGCACTATATAACTGATAGATAGATAGATAGATAGATAGATAGATAGATAGATAGATAGATAGATAGATAGATAGATAGATATGAAAGGCACTATATAACTGATAGATAGATAGATAGATAGATAGATAGATAGATAGATAGATAGATAGATAGATAGATAGATAGATAGATAGATAGATAGATATGAAAGGCACTATATAACTGATAGATAGATAGATAGATAGATAGATAGATAGATAGATAGATAGATAGATAGATAGATAGATAGATAGATAGATAGATAGATAGATAGATATGAAAGGCACTATATAACTGATAGATAGATAGATAGATAGATAGATAGATAGATAGATAGATAGATAGATAGATAGATAGATAGATAGATAGATATGAAAGGCACTATATAACTGATAGATAGATAGATAGATAGATAGATAGATAGATAGATAGATAGATAGATAGATAGATAGATAGATAGATAGATATGAAAGGCACTATATAACTGATAGATAGATAGATAGATAGATAGATAGATAGATAGATAGATAGATAGATAGATAGATAGATAGATAGATATGAAAGGAACTTTATAACTGATAGATAGATAGATAGATAGATAGATAGATAGATAGATAGATAGATAGATAGATAGATAGATAGATAGATAGATATGAAAGGCACTATATAACTGATAGATAGATAGATAGATAGATAGATAGATAGATAGATAGATAGATAGATAGATAGATAGATAGATAGATAGATATGAAAGGAACTATATAACTGATAGATAGATAGATAGATAGATAGATAGATAGATAGATAGATAGATAGATAGATAGATAGATAGATAGATAGATAGATAGATATGAAAGGCACTATATAACTGATAGATAGATAGATAGATAGATAGATAGATAGATAGATAGATAGATAGATAGATAGATAGATAGATAGATAGATAGATATGAAAGGCACTATATAACTGATAGATAGATAGATAGATAGATAGATAGATAGATAGATAGATAGATAGATAGATAGATAGATAGATAGATAGATAGATAGATAGATAGATAGATATGAAAGGCACTATATAACTGATAGATAGATAGATAGATAGATAGATAGATAGATAGATAGATAGATAGATAGATAGATAGATAGATAGATAGATAGATAGATAGATAGATATGAAAGGCACTAAATAACTGATAGATAGATAGATAGATAGATAGATAGATAGATAGATAGATAGATAGATAGATAGATAGATAGATAGATAGATAGATAGATAGATAGATATGAAAGGCACTATATAACTGATAGATAGATAGATAGATAGATAGATAGATAGATAGATAGATAGATAGATAGATAGATAGATAGATAGATAGATAGATAGATAGATAGATATGAAAGGAACTTTATAACTGATAGATAGATAGATAGATAGATAGATAGATAGATAGATAGATAGATAGATAGATAGATAGATAGATAGATAGATAGATAGATATGAAAGGCACTATATAACTGATAGATAGATAGATAGATAGATAGATAGATAGATAGATAGATAGATAGATAGATAGATAGATAGATAGATAGATAGATATGAAAGGAACTATATAACTGATAGATAGATAGATAGATAGATAGATAGATAGATAGATAGATAGATAGATAGATAGATATGAAAGGCACTATATAACTGATAGATAGATAGATAGATAGATAGATAGATAGATAGATAGATAGATAGATAGATAGATAGATAGATAGATAGATAGATATGAAAGGCACTATATAACTGATAGATAGATAGATAGATAGATAGATAGATAGATAGATAGATAGATAGATAGATAGATAGATAGATAGATAGATAGATAGATAGATATGAAAGGCACTATATAACTGATAGATAGATAGATAGATAGATAGATAGATAGATAGATAGATAGATAGATAGATAGATAGATAGATAGATAGATAGATAGATAGATAGATAGATAGATAGATAGATAGATAGGGTTGGAGTGGTGCCTCAGCCTCATGCAGGGCTCCATGGGAGATGAAGCTCTCCACAGCCCTGTTTGGATCTGGAGTGGCCGCCAGATAGATAGATAGATAGATAGAACAAATCTGATTTATTCCCATGGGTATAGTAATAAAAATGAGAAAACTTCCAAGGGCTTGAATACTTTTTCTGGGGCTCTATATATCTTTGTCAACATAAGAAAATCAAAACACAAGAATGAATGTCCGGTACAAGCAGGGTGGTGTGGTAGCAGAGGCACACATTCGTCAATATCCCCAAAAGTCGCCTTGAAAGAAGAGGACATCCAAATGCGTACACAATGACAGTCAGTATAATTCTAGCAGTGGATGCTGGTTCTCTGCTCTTCTTTGTAAAAGTGATTTTATTTTTCTCTCTGGAAAGCACACTCCACCACTTTGTCCGTTTTTTTAGCTAAAGGCATCTCAGCCGTGTTTTTCTTAAACCTAAACTAGGTGATGAAAAAGCTGCTATCATTCCAAAGAACCAGAGACCGACACCAGGCAAGTGTGAAACAATTTGAGGTTTTATCGATTTGTTCATTAAAACGCAAACTCTTCAACTTGTTGTCTGCTGAGAATAAAGTGGATTGCTCCCAGTAACATCCTTGCCGGCAGAATGTGTAAGAGGACTGTGCTTAATGGAAAAAAGGCAAAGTTTGTCAGCACCAAGGACCACATGTGACAACCAGCAGAGCACAGAATCAAACTGGGGAACAGGAGAAGTCTGAGGAAAGGGAGGAGGTCGTTCAATCCGTCCAGCTCGTTTGGTAAGCTAATAGCTGAGTCGGCCTATCATTTTATATAACATGGTCATAGTTTATAGAACAGGGTGCATTATATTTGCAAACAGAATCACTAGCCACTTCACTAACAATTGTTCTTTATTGTGCTTAGTAAATCCAGGAGCATAATGGCAGCCTAAAAACACCCACACAAGAACCTCAAAACAGACAGCAGAGAACAAAACACTCAGACATTAGAGATATAAAGTAAAGCACTTAAGGTTCAATGCTGGTTTAATTTGCACCATACAAGAATTTGAGGGACAAGTAGCAGATCATCATCATCATCAGAACAACTGTCTCTTGTAAACACAATAACTTGGACAAGTTTAGAACAAGATCAGGCCATTCAGACCATCCAATTCATTGAGATTGTACAAAACAACATCAAAACCTGAAGATCCTTAAAGTTCTCCTCTCCACCTCACTACTTGGTAATTTATTACATGTCTCCATGGTTCTCTGTCTGAAGAAATCCCTTATAACTACTAAGGTTAATTCTGAAATACAGGGTGGCCCATATTTTATGTATAAGATTGATAAGGTGTTACTGTCAGGAAACTAGCAATGTTATTATCAAGTAACATTTTGGAACATTCTGTATTCAAACACAGCAGGGGTTGCCCGGTCCAGCACATCTTTACTCCCATTCTCAGGCTACACAGTGCTGCCATTTTTGATACTTTTTGTGCAGTAGTTTAAATGCTACAACCTGTGAAATGTCATATACATAAATATGGGCCACTCTGTACAACCAAAGTTAAAGAGATAACCTGAAGAAGAGTCACACAGCATGCAAAGGATCCAAACCAGAAGACTATTAGATGGACTGACAAACCCAAACTGTAGCTCTAAAATCAAAGTAGAAAAATGTAAAGCAAAATGTCAGAAGACAAGGGTATTAACCTTCCTCTTGTGTTAGGGTCAGCACCGACCCGTTTTACTTTTTAAATGCATAAAACTACTACCTAATTTTGTTTATTGCATCAAGGCTTTTTGACTTTGTCAGGAATCTGTATTTAATTAAAATAAAACAAAAAAAAAACAATTGTACTAAATTATAAAATGCTCTGGTGAAAATGATTACCTTAGTGTTGGTAGGGTCATATTTGACCCAGTTATAATTTAAGATTATAAAACAATAGTTAGGGTCAAAACCAAAATCCTAAACACACTTTGCGGGTCTTCTCTCTTTGCCTGTGTGTCTCCTTACCTGAACAAACAAAACAAACAAACAAAGACAGACCTGTTCAGACATGGAAGGCTTGCATAAGACAAATTTAGTTTAGCGTTGGTGACTTGCAGAGTACACATCTCCTGTTTGCAGCAGTCAAAAATGAGAAGAAGATTTACAGTAAGCCAAGCTCTGGATCATATCTTTTCTGAAAATGAGGCAGAGGACACAGAACAGCATAGTGACACAGATGAGCAGGTTTCCGAGGAGGAAGACATTGTAGAGTATCTACCAGAAGGCACAGACACATCTGATGAGTCTGATGAGGAGGTCACCGATGCTGAAGCTGCACTCACTCCTGCTGAAACGTTCAAATCCAAAAGTGGTAACATCTGTTGGAGCTCAGTACCTCCTGACTTACATGGCAGGGCAGCTGCTGTAAATGTCATCAAAATGACCCCTGGAATCACAAGGTTTGCTGTGACGAGTGTAAGTGACATCAAGACATGTTTTGATCTGTTTATGCCATTGTCACTAAAGAAAGTCATGATTGCTATGACAAACCTTGAAGGAAAAAAGATTCATGGCGACATGTGGAATGACATTGATGAGGAATACCTGGATGCTTATATTGGTGTTCTTCTTCTTGCTGGTGTTTACAAATTCAGCAATGAGGCCACTGATAGTCTTTGGGATGCATCGACAGGCAGAAATATTTTCTGGGCAACAATGTCACTTTAGTCATTTCGAATGATATCAAGAGTCCTTAGATTTGACAACAGAGAAACTAGAGAAAAATCTGACAAGCTTGCTCCCATCAGGGATGTCTGGGAAAGGTGGGTGCAGCTCCTTCCACTGATGTTCAACCCAGGGCCAGAGGTAACAGTAGATTAACGTTTTGTCCCTTTGCGTGGAAAATGCCCTTTCCGGCAGTACATGCCTAGTAAGCCAGGGAAATACGGCATAAAATTTTGGGCAGCCTGTGATGCAAAAACCAGCTTTGCATGGAATCTGCAGATTTACACAGGCAAACATGCAAGTGGCATTCCTGAGAAAAATCAAGGAAAACGTGTAGTCCTCGATATGACTACTGGACTGCGGGGTCACAATATCACATGTGACAATTTCTTTACCAGCTATGACCTTGGACAAGAACTTCTCAGGTGGAAACTTACCATGGTTGGCACAGTAAAAAAAAAAATAAACCTGAACTGCCTGCCGAAATTTTGCAGGTGAAGGACAGCGCTCCACTTTCTTCAAAATTTGCTTTTACAGACACCACCACGGTTGTTTCATATTGTCCAAAAAAACACCGGAGTGTGATACTTATGTCCACTTTTCACAAAGACGCAGCTGTGTCATCAGCAAGTGACAAAAAGCCCATAATTATCTTGGACTATAATAAAAACAAAGGTGGAGTGGACAACCTGGACAAGCTGACTGCCACCTACACTTGCCAGAGAATGACCAGGAGATGGCCAATGGTTGTGTTTTATAACATTCTAGATGTGTCTGCATACAATGCATTTGTGTTGTGGACCCAAATTCACCTAGGGTGGAACTCAACCAGAAAAAACAAGCGGAGAATGTTTCTTGAGGAGTTAGGAAGTTCCCTTGTCAAGGCACACATTGAGCGAAGGGAACGGGTGCCCCGGGACCCAGCCGCTGCAGCCTTGGTCAGACAGCTGCAGAGCTCACGTAGCACTCCTTCCACACCATCAGCAACACAAAGAGCATCAGTTAACATAAGAGATAGGAACAGAAAGCTAACATAAGAGGAAGGTTAAGGGTATACTGACACTAGCAATTTGCTCCGTGCTGCCACCTAGAGTATTGGGGGACTGTATAATTGATGGCATTTTCCCCAGATCCAAACTTTTTATAGCTCAGGACAGTAATAGGGAGATCCTAAACAAGGTTATTATAGTTTTGCCTTTTTATATTAGTTTATATTTCTATATTTTTTCTGACCTTACTTGGAAATTCAGTTTAGTTTTAGTTTTCCTTCATTGTGTATTTTTAGTTTTAGTTTAGTTTTTATTTTACAAAGATATTTCTGTTTTATTTTTTATATATATTAGTTTCAGTTTTAGTTTTAGTAATTATAGTATGGTTAAAGAGCTACTATGGAATTTAGTTTTTGTGTCACAATGAGACAGAACTGTACACTTAAAGGGTTTGGAAACAATATGAATTTAATGTTAGCTTGCCACACTACACAACAGACTTTACTATTTGGTTTTGTTTTTGTCTTATAAAAACAAGCATAATCAAAACCAAGTACTGAATATGAACAATTTTATGCAATTTTATAATTTAAAAAATATTTTTATGTTATTTGTGCTGAACAAATCTGCGTTGACTGTTGGCACTTTTTTCTTTTCCTTTTATTGCCCAGAATGGGCCAATTTGTAATGAACTTTAGGTGAATTTTAAGGTTTGAGAGTTTTTTACTCTAAATGTCTACAGCACACAACATATCCCGCTCCAACGACAATGTGCTTATAATGAATGCCTTCAATATTTCATTCAAAAAATCTCAAACACTGGGATTTGTTATTTTCTACCAGCCATATTGATCTATGATTCCATCTCAGGCACAAACAATTTATAGACAGAATTTTGCACCTGCAGGCCTGGAAAGATATAAAAAATAAGAAAAGAGTTTCTACTGTGTTCAGACAGGTGTGACCATGAAAATCACAGGGGTTAAGGAAGAACAGGACTCTTAGGCTTGAATGAGTGTGCGGACTCCACCTAGCTGTATTGAGGGAAACAAAGAAAAACAAGCATTTAGTGTGAAGGTTAGGGGCAGTGAGACTTGAAAAGCCCACCATAAGAAGAGTAAACCCTTAATGAGCAGAGCAAGAGCAGGTAATAGGAGTGCAGACAGCCACAAAATGACAGCATTTGAGATTAAGAACAAAATATACATTATCTAAACCTGCTTATCCAGAGCAGGATCACAGGAACCTGGAGCCTAACCCAGCAGGTTTGGATGCAAGGCAGGAAAACTCCCTGGTATGCAATATGTATGATATGGCTGATGTTAAGAACAAATAGAATATGATATTTCAACTATCTGTTTTGGGAGAGAGAGAGAGAGAGAAATATTGAAAAAACAGATATTTTAAAGCATAGTTCTGCTACTGGATTATTGTCACAATATCAGGTATTTTGAGCTGTGAATATGAACTAAAAAAAGATAAATTAATAAATATAGAATAAATACAAAAACAAATTAGTATGTTTAGCTTTTCACCACTTGGTAGACTCGTTTCCCCCACCTACCTGTAGTTCAGTAGAGACATTGCCAACTCAGGGATTTTACAAGGTTTGCATTGCTTCATTGTTAAACGATGTTTTTAAAGCAAAAGTGATTGGTCAACAACAATATGCTGATCTTGTATGATGACATTGTCAGTCTCTCGATCAGCGCCATTTTATTTTCAAAAATCAGGTGTGGTCTCCCCTAGACTTTCTTGTGTACTTGGTGTGATGGACGGCCGGGAATCCTGCCCGGACGGGACGGCCTTTCCAAGAGAAGACCGGGGGAATGGGCATACCACCAGGAGTACCTCCCCCGTGACACCAGAGGGCAGCCCCCTTGGTTTACATCGGGGCCATGGAATTGGACCTGTAATGATCTCGCCATTCTCACAAAACCCCGTGGTTCAATAGTAACAGGACACGCCGAGGACCATATGGTGAGACTGTTTCTTTTTATTTCGGGAAAGGAGCAAACAATCAAGTGTCTCCATATGACACTTACCGCTGGACTGTTTCTAACTGGTTCAAGTTCCTTACCATTAATCACTCTCTGGACAATTTCCTGGACTTTACGTGTGTTATGTGTTTCGTGTGCGTCACGTCTGTTTTATGTTCAGCTTAGGGTCAAGGGAGGGTTAACTGTATATTTATTGCTGCACCATTTATTACAATATTCCGCTTTTCACTTGTGGGGTTGTGTGTGTTAGGGGAGGTGAGACATTTATACTGTTTGGCATTTTGTTTCACTTCTTTTCATGAATATACAGTATATACTGCTCAAAGAAATGAAAGGCACACTTTTTAATGCAAGCATAACATCAAGTCAATGACACTTGTGGGCTATTGGTCTGGTCAGTGAATGTTATTCAATGAATGTTTAACAGGTGGAGGGAGGCCATTGACATTTTTCATCTGTTTTGTCACTCGTTTTGCATTTGGCTACAGTCAGTGTCACTACTGGTGTCATGAGGCCATACTTGGGCCCTACAGAGCTGGCACAGGTAGTCCAACCTCTCCAGGATGGCAGGCACATCAATATGTGGCATTGCCAGAAGGTTTGCTGTGTTACCCAGCACAGTCTCAAGGGCATGGAGGAGATTCCAGGAGACAGGCAGTTACTCTAGGAGAGCTGGACAGGGCACCTCGGAGCAGGTTCTTAACCCATCATCAGGACCCACCGGTATCTGTTCCTTTGGACACAGAGGAACAGGATGAGCACTGGCAGAGCCTACAAAATGACCTCCAGGAGGCAGGCAGGCCACTGGTGTGAATGGCTCTGACCAAACAATCAGAAACAGACTTCATGAGGGTGGCCTGAGGGCCTGACATCCTCTAGTGGGCATTGTTGAATTCGATTGGCATTTGCCATAGAATACCAGAATTGGCAGGTCCACCACGGGCAGGCGCCGTGTGCTTTTCACAGATGACAGCAGGTTCACCCTGAGCACGCGTGACAGACACAATAGGGTCTGGAGAAGCCGTAGAGAATGTTCTGCTGCCTGTAACATCATTCAGCATGACCGATTTGGTGGTGGGTCACTGATGGTCTGGGAAGACCAACGACAACGGCACCTTAACTGCCATTAGTTATTGGAATGAAATCCTTGGACCCATTGTCAGACCCTATGCTGGTGCAGTGGGTGCTGGGTTCCTCCTGGTGCACGACAATGCCCGGCCTCGTGTGGCAAGAGGATGAAGGAATTGATACCATTGACTGTCCCCCACGCTCTGCTTGCCTGACCTCAATCCAGTAGAACACCTCTGGGTGAGACATTATGTTTCGGTTCATCTGACGCCTTACACTGTCCAGAAGCTCAGTGATGCCCTGGTCCAGATCTGGGAGGAGATCCCCCAGGACACCGTTCGTCGTCTCATTAGGATGTTGTTAGGCATGCATACAAGCACATGGGGGCCATACAAACTACTGAGTATGATTTAGAGTTGCTGCAATGAAATTTCAGCAAAATGGACTCGCCTGCCTGACACATCATTTATTCACTTTGATTTTTGGGGTGTCTTTGAATTCAGCCCTCTGTAGGTTGATCATTTTCATTTCCCATTGAGATCTCATGTGTTTTCAAAGTGTTCCTTTAATTTATTTGAGCAGTTTATATTCACTTTAGGAACTTATGTACTGTTTGCCTTTTTTGCCTGTTTGATTTCTGATTGGGGAAGCAATTGGAAGAAGTATGGCTTTTCTAAGTCTAACACCCCACAGGTTGCCAGGCCTTAGGTCCTGGTGGTGTAGTTGTCGGTCTGGACAACTGGGCCAGCCGTTACAAAAAAAGGTTCAAAAAAGGTTAAGAATCACTGATTTGGATCTGCAGCTCAAATTCTCCATTGCAGTTTCACTACAGATGTTTAGGTATCAAAAGTGCATCTATAACATCTTATATTTCCAATACAAGCTTACGCACATTTATGTGGGTTAATGTATGCAAAGGGTCCATCGTTAAAAGAAAACAAAAGTGTTTCTCAAGTTAAACGATTCACGATTCAGCTGCAAAATCAATTTAGTGGCTCTAAAACACTCGGCAGCACCCGAGTCAATGGAAGCCTTTTCATAAGCAGTCTCATTATTTATAATCAGTGAGGCAGACAAGCTAAGCATGAAAGGTCCTAAGCTTCCATTTAGCAAAAAAACGGCACCCATGACTTACTAATTGGTGGTACTTGTCTTCAGCTTGGGCCAGTTTTTCATGCACATGCCCTGGACACATGACTTACTTAACAGGGTCTTCAGTATTAAGGCCTTCTCACACTTCTCATGTGTTCACTGTGTTCAGAATCAGGGGATAATTCCTTACTTTGTGTCAATTTCCTGTTAGTTTGGTTGCATTTCACACTGCAAACTTTCAAGCAAACTAAACATCTCACTAAATAGATGAGAACAGGAAATGCACTCCAGCAAAGCTCGCCAGTCTTGTCCACTTAATTCTTCAAAAATGACATCAAGTTGAGTTTTGAAGGTCCCTAAAGTCCTACTGTCTAGCAAGCTATTTGGTAGTGTCACAAAAGCAGACCACAGACACCGAAAAGGTTTGGGGCAGCCACCTGTATATTGTGCCTTGGCTGCAAAAAGGGTTAATTTGGATGTGATGTTCACAGGTTTGAGTCCAAAGCAGAACTGACAGTAAAATGAAAAGCTGACAGCTTTAAAGCCTGGGACAGGAAATGATGTCTTCGGGACCGGAAGTGACGTCATCTACGGTACCAGAACTGGAAGTGGCATCATCTGTGGCGCTGGTACCAGAAGTGATGTTATCTCTGGCGAGATTTCCCGAGGATGGTCTGCAGAAGATTGAGAAAGAGAGTTGGTGCAGCTCGCCACCCCCAGGCCTTTCAGCTGTCTCCCAATCTCACGTGTGACAGTAGCCTCTGTCTGCGGTTCTCTGCATGAAGAAAAACTTCTTAATGTTTGTACGAAATTTACCCTTCACAAGTTTCTAACTGTGTCCCTCTGTTCTTGATGAACTCATTTTAAAGTCACTGTCTCGATCTACTGAACTAATTCCCTTCGTATTTTTAAAAACTTCAGTCAGGTCTCCTCTTCATCTTCTTTAACTTAAGTCTTTTAAACTTTCCTGATAACTCATCCTATGTAGCCCTGGAATTAGCCAAGTAGTTCTTCTCTGGACCTTCTCTAGTGCTGTTACATCCTTTTTATAGCCTGGAGACCAAAACTGCACCCAGGACTCCAAATGAGGTCTCACCAGTGTGTTATAAAGCTTGAGCAGAACCTCCTGTGACTTGTACTCCACACATCAAGGCGCTATATAACCTAACATTCTGTTAGCCTTCTTAATGGCTTCTGAACACTGTCGGGAAGTCGATAGCTTAGAGTCCACTACGACTCCTAAACCGTTCTCATAAGGTCTACTTTCAATTTTCTGACCTCACATTGTGCATTCAAACCTCGCATTTTTACTTCCTACATGTAATACTTTACATGTACTGACATTAAATTTCATCTGCCACATATCTACTCAAGCCTGCATGCTGCGCAAGTTCCTCTGTGATAACTCAATGGATTCTTTATTATCAGCCAATGCACCAAGCTTGGTATCATCTGCAAACTTAATCATATTGTTATTTATATTCCTATCCAAATCATTTCTATATATTAAAAGTAGCAGCGGCCGCAGCACTGACCCCTACTGGGCACCACTCTTACCATCACCAATTCTGATGAGGTTCCTTGCACCATCACCCTCTGATTCCTCTGTCTTGGACAATTTTGAGCTCCCACATCTTTGATGCCCAACCTGTCATGTGGGACCTTATCAAAACATTTCTGAAAGTCAAGATAAATAATAAACTTGGAGATATGCAGGTGGATGAGCCTGTGGTGTCTTGGATGAATGGACTTTCTGTCAAGCAGACCGCAGTTTGTGAGGCTCAAGGACTGTGTGAGCAACACCAGAGCACTATAATGAACAGGCCTGTCACCTCTTCACCATCTACTATAACTATAACACCAGGTCCTGTCAGCTGCAAAAATTCTCAGATGATTCTGCACTTATGGGGTGTATTGAGGTAGAGACGTTTGTTTCTTGGTGCAAAAAGAATTGTCTGAAATTTAACATCAGCAAAAGCAAGGAACTACTTATTGACTTTCACCGCACCACAGATCCTCCATGTCTGGTCATTATTCAAGGAGAGGATGTAGAGGTGGTCCACTCCTACAAGTACTTTGCGGTCCACATTAATGACAGGCTGGACAGGTCTCCAAAAACAGGGGAACTAGAGAAGAAAGAGCAGAGCAGACTCTTTTCTTTATGAGACTAAGCTCCTTTAATGTGGGAAATGGCATCCTTCACACCTTCTGCAACTCTGTAATGGCCACTGTGATGTGCTGGGCTGGTAACATCACTTGAAAGGCTATCTATCTATCCATGCAAGGTAGGACTGTTTTGCACACATAAAAATGACTAAATTTGTTTTTCAGAGCAGGAGTTGCATTGTTTGCAATTACGTTAATCTGCTCTTCGACTTAATGACCATTTTTTTCCAGAATTTTTTCTTTTTTATTTGCCATTTTGTAGTGCTGAAGGTACAAAAGTTCCCTTCCCGTTGTCTTGGTCATAAAACATGAAAAAAAGTTAAAAATTGCAGTTATTTGGTGGAAGACATGCAATTATTAATTGACATATAATTATCTAAGAAGTCAACAACCTTTAAAACTGCCGATCGTGTTGCTGCAAAAAATGCCCTGCAAGGTCTTCACCTTCTGATCGACCTGTCACCCAAAGTGCACTTGCTTAGAGGTGCTTAAATAACATATTAAAATCTTGTGATCCACGTAACCGATTGCTTTGATTTTTTCACAGTTTGTGCAGAATATCGGTATGTTTCAGTCTTCCAAGTGGCATTGAATTTCGTCATATTTTTTAAGTTATTAATATTTTTGTTTTCTAATGAGGTTTCCTATGTACACAACGTGAGCAGCGCAGGTGAGCAGAGAGCTGAGGAGACTTTGTGCCAGCAAAGCAGCGGGCCCAGATGGAGTATCGCCACGACTGCTGAAGGTCTGTGCATCAGAGCTGGGGGGTCCTCTACAGCGCATCTTCAACCTGAGCCTGGAACAGGGGAGAGTCCCGAGGCTCTGGAAAGAATCTTGCATCACCCCAGTCCCAAAGGTATCACGTCCTAGTGAGCTGAATGACTTCCAGCCAGTTGCTCTGACATCACATGTGATGAAGACCATGGAGAGGCTGCTGCTTCACCGCCTGAGGCCACAGGTTCAACACGCCCTCGATGGTGCGACTCAAACCACCTACAACTGAACACCAGCAAAACCAAGGAGCTGGTGGTCGATTTTAGAATGCCCAGGCCTCTCACGGACCCCGTGATCATCAGAGGTGACTGTGTGCAGATGATGCAGACCTATAAATACTTGGGAGTGCAGCTGGATGATAAATTAGACTGGACTGCCAATACTGATGCTCTGTGTAAGAAAGGACAGAGCCGGTTATACTTCCTTAGAAGGCTGGCGTCCTTCAACATCTGCAATAAGATGCTGCAGATGTTCTATCAGACGGTTGTGGCGAGCGTCCTCTTCTACGCGGTGGTGTGCTGGGGAGGCAGCATAAAGAAGAAAGACGCCTCACGCCTGGACAAACTGGTGAGGAAGGCAGGCTCTATTGTTGGCATGGAGCTGGACAGTCTGACATTTGCAGAGCGACGGGCGCTGAGCAGACTCCTGTCAATCATGGAGAATGCACTGCATCCACTAAACAGGATCATCTCCAGACAGAAGAGCAGCTTCAACGACAGACTGCTGTCACTGTCCTGCTCCACTGACAGAATGAGGAGATCGTTCCTCCCCCAAACTATGCGAATCTTCAATTCCACCCAGGGGGTAAACGTTAACATTATACAAAGTTATTGTCTGTTTTTAACCTGCATTGTTATCAATCTTTAATTTAATATTGTTTATGCATCTCTATGCTGCTGCTAGAATATGTGAATTTCCCCTTGGAATTAATAAAGTATCTATCTATCTATCTATCTATCTATCTATCTATCTATCTATCTATCTATCTATCTATCTATCTATCTATCTATCTATGAGCATTTGAAAACTGCTTTATAACGATTTTTATTCGTTTAGTAACAAACATTTTTATCCACTGATTTTTATGTTTTATGACAAATAAACTTGGGGATATTTGTAACTTGAAAATGTATTGTTAACCAGCACTTCTGGCAAGGTTCTGCAGAGGATAGTGCTTCGGAAGACGGCTTCAGGGCTGTCATTGACCATTGGAGCGCCCCCTAGATGGAAGTCGCTCAGTACATTAGAAAGTACTGTTAATATACTCTTTCATCCTAAAATTTTTATAGTCTTTTATATTAAAAACATAATATACTTATCTGTTTATGTACAGTGTGTGTGCATTTAATTTTGCAAGCATATGCATGTTTAGTTCTTTTAACTTATTTGTTTTAGTATTGTGACAGATTAAGATCTCCGTGACCCCTTGAACCCTCAGACTAGACGTCAGACACAACCCACAAGTCCATTTCCTTCCGGGTCAGGGCAAACAGTCCTCTTCTTTATCCCGGGAGCACATCACTTCCTCCAGTCACGTGACTGATATGCACTCCCGGGTTATAGGGCATGCCAGAGCCCACTAGCCCCCCTACAGCGACTCCTGGCGGCCCCCAAGGTATCCAGCAGGGCTGTGTCACAACACTACAAAGTCCATGAGGCCCTGCTGGAACTCGGGGCACAAATATGCTGTCCAGAGGGCTCCTCCTAGCGGCCTGGGGGTGGCGACCGGAGTCCATAGCCGGTCGTCTGTCACAGTATGTATGTAATTTTTGTACTTTGTTTTACTGATTTATTATTGATATATATATTTTTTTATTTTATTGTACAGTACATTGGTTTTACACTTATTGTGTTTTAAAAATTGTGCTTTATAAATAAATTTTGATTTGATTTGATTTGATTTAGTATTATTATGTTAAGTGCTTTGTAAAAAGATTTGGAATCTGTATGCTAGGAAAGGCACTATATAAACATAATAAACTGTGCATTTCAAGTGTGGGAGGATTATTAAGATATAGTAGTACTTATACATGTATATATGATATAATACATTTACTGTATATTATAGAAAGTTAAATTTCCCTATGGAGAAAAAAGAGTTAATTTTAAACGAGTGACATTGCAAACAGCGATTATCCACAGGGCATAACATTCACATATTTTTATACTAAGCAGTGACACTTGGTAATAACTTTATTAGCATCTTATTAAACGAGATGCCTTAAAGTGTTTCTCCCAGAAATTAAATCCTAGAGAATCAAGGAAACAACTTTTGAGAAGGTGCAGGATTCATCCAAAGTGTTATAAGGTACGTTTATTCAAATTATTTTGTATAAATGATGTTTAAACTTTTTAAAACACTAATTTTTAAAACAATTAGTAATGTAAGTAATGACAGTAATATGTTTGAATTTTTAATATACTAATTTAAAATACTGGTAAAACGCCTTTACAGTAAACCGAATGAAAACAGATTTGTAGGAAGATTTTTAGATGTATATTTTTCTACTTTAAGAGGTTAAATAATTCTATATTTATGAATGTGCTGTATAAATAATAAAAATGAAAAACATGGTTCCTAACAAGTAATGTAGTTGCGTTAGGAATCTTATAATGATAGTAAATATAACTAAATTGATTGTTCTAATTTAAAGGCTTTGTTAGTCTAGAAAACAGCTGTAGCACGGGCTCTCATTACATGTGTTGCACAGGTTTAAGTGCACCGTAGAGCAGAGGTGCAGGCCACCGACATGGAAGGTTTTCATTCCAATTGTCCTTATAATCAGGGACAGCTGTAAGTCCACTGATGAATTATTAAACTCCATTTATTTTATTTATTGTTTAAATACTGTAGTCCTGTGCCTAGTATATCTACTATGTAGACATTGACTGCTTTTGATTCAGCACTTTAACTTTAAAAAAGTATTCCATCCTTATATGTACTATCCCAATGATTATTTTTTTTTAATGTATACTCTAGATTCATTTGTACTTATATATGTTAGAAATATTCAACATTTTTAAAGACATGTATTAAAATACTGTTTGTATATTTAAAAACTTTTATTCTGTTCTATGAAACAGGTTGTAAGTGAAAAATAAAAAATTGTATTTTTTATTACAGGCAAACATATTTTGTTGGGTAACTGAAAAGGGAAGGTTTGTCAACCAATACTTCTCAGGTTGGTGAAAGTTAAAGCCATACTTGTACAACAATTTGTATTTGTTTAAGGGACTAAATATTATAATACATTTATTTAATCAGACCTTGTTGCAGAGTTTAATTAACTTTGAATAACATGAACCATTTTTAATATATTACCATTTTACATTTTTTTAAGAATTATTTAAAATGTCTGCGGTGGGCTGGCGCCCTGCCTGGGGTTTGTTTCCTGCCTTGCGCCCCTGTGTTGGCTGGGATTGGCTCCAGAAGACCTCAGTGACCCTGTAGTTAGGATATAGCAGGTTGGATAATGGATGGTTGGTTAAAATGGTCTAAAAACTGTTTTCTTCCATGAAGGTAAACCATGGAAGATGAATCTACAGATTTTGATGGTAGTGATGAACCATTTCAAACTGAAGAATATGAAGAATTAGATTCAAGCACAGAATCCGAGATTCGATGTGAGCTGAAGGGAAAAAGAAGAAAAACAATCAATGAGAAAGATGTTCAAGACATTTTTTTTAGCAAGAATCAAAATACTGTGGATACTACTGAAAACTGTGCTGAGGGGAGTAGTGTCATAGTAGAAAGTGCTCAGATAAAAAGAAATGTGAGAAACTGAAGAAGAAATGGCCGGTGTTGTATTGTGCGGCGAAGGTAATTCATTTGCCTCGCCACCTCAGGGTAGTCCATAACTGGACAAAAGAAAGAGCACAATCAGCAGTACAGACTTTTAAGTTAACCCTTTAACCGCCAACTCCCTAAATATTCCCCACGCCAGGCGAAATCTGAACAATTTTCGTTTTTTTACTTTTTTACATTTATTCAAGCAGTATTGACCACTAAATGTTGTGCAAGTTCTAGAAATGGGCAAACACATACAACTGGAGTACCAGTTATCCATCCAAATGGTGTACCCATTGTCCAATAGTGGTAGGGCAAGGTACACAACAATTTTCTCTGAAAGTCCAAAGTCCTTACATTCATCTGGCAACACTGCTGAAATACTACTCATAGGATCCTCTTTGCCAGTGTATACACGAAATCTATAAATGTAACCTGAATTCTCAGCTAAGCAAAACATCTTGATACCAAACCGTGCCCTTTTCAATGGTAGATACTGTCGAAACTGTAAGCGGCCCTTCCACAACAATAAACTTTCATCAACTGCAACTGACGGTCCTGGCATGTAGGGTAACTGAAATGTTTCAAATAAATGGTCAATCAAAGGACGTAGCTTGAACAAGCGGTCGCGGTTTGGATCTTTCTTATCTGGCTCATTTCTGTTGTCATTCAAATGAAAGAATTTCAGCAGCAAAGAGAATCGGTTACGTTTCATGATAGCTGCAAAAATATGTGTTGTATACATAGGATCTGTAGACCAGTACATCTCAATATCTGGTTTTCTGATTATACCCATCAACATCAAAATCCCAATGAATTTTTTCATTTCGTTTTCATCAGTGTCTACCCAAGCACGAACACGGGAATGTGGAGGTAAATTGGGATTTTTCTCAATAAACTGTGCTGCATACAGATTTGTCTGATGAGCAAAATGTCTGATCAAATCAGGTGACACAAACAGCTCATAAAACTGCTCAGCAGTGTAATTGTTTACATCAACAGTAAAGCCACACGTTGCCTCAAACGGATGCAGAAAAGGTAGTTCACCTCAGGCAGCAGTCCAGTTGAAATGCTGGGGATACACCCACTCATCGCCGTCATCCGATGCGTCTTCATTCACAGTATCATGCAGCGCACGTTGCTGCTCATCATTGTCGCTAAAATCTTCTTCAGAACTGCTACAATCATGATCAGAATTGTCCAAAATCGCCTGCAAAGCCTCACTTGAAGTCAGTTTACGTTTCGCCATATTCACAGCTGTCACTTCCGAATCACGTCACATAACCGGCCAAAACAACCACAGAGTTGTCGAAATACAATGTAGTAATAATACCCACGCCAAACCGTCAGTTATACTACGCGCCAGGCATTCATATAACCATAGGCAAATGTGCCGGATAATTCCGGCAGTATGGCGTTAGCAATAAAACAACGATGCCGGATATATCCGGCAGAGGGCGGTTAAGGGGTTAAGAAAGCCCTATGCTCCCCTAACAAAAAAGCAAAAGATTATCACCATTTCTGACCATGTCCTGTTGCAGGGTGCTTTTCTGTTGTTAAACGATTACCTCCCCATTTAATGAATGTTCACAAATATGCCAAAGATTCAGAGCAGTACAGAATCCTGCTTCATACTGCTAGCAGGAAAGGCAAGCAAGATAAAAGGAACGTAAGGGTTATGCCAGAATTAAGCAGCACTATCACATCACACATGATGATAAGGCTAAACATAGTATAGTGGACTCTGTAGAACTTATCAATCAGAATGAAACTGAAGAGTTTGAAATGGAGGAAAGTGAAGAAAGTGAATATATGGCATCTGAGAGTGATTATGTTCATTTTACAAGGGATTACAATTTGAGTTTCTCCTATTTTGAGAAATGGTTGCAGTCAGTAGATGGTGACATGAAAAATGTCAAATCAGCAAAGCAAAATGTTTCTCAGGTTAAAAGTATTTTAGCTGCAATTGACAACAAAAACAATTTCCAATCACTCTTAGACAAAAGATTATTGAGAGATGTATTTTTAAATCAGTATGCAAAGCAAAAAAAATTCTTACCAGGAACAATTAAATCTTATCTATCAAGTTTAAAACACTGGTACAGAATCTACCAGCCTCTCAGAAGAAGAAAAGCAACAAATTAATAATTTGAAAGATTGTGTAGCGTGCTGGATCTGTTCTTATAGTGCAAAACGTGGCCTAGAGAAAATGGATCAAGATCTTCAAAACATTATTATGCCAGACAAAATTGAAGATTTTGAAAAAAGTGAGCCAGTCACAACAGCTATTGAACTGTAGTGGGGCTACATAGCAGTAATAGTGTTGTTCAATGTTTGTACTGAGTGTGTTTTGTTTCCATTTTCCTGTTTACTGTTTAATGTGTGCGTCAGTGAATGTCGTCCCCGTAAATACAGGGGGGACGGATGATGGAAAGAGACCGCAGCCCCAAGATCAGTTTACAGCTCATTACTGTATAAACAATCGGGAGTGAACAGGGAGAGAGAGAGGAGAAAGACGGAGATTACATTTTCACGACGACATACCAACTTTACCTTCTGTTTTCCACATCTCGCTTTTATAACCAGTTTGTTTTTCATTCTGCCAGAATTACATCAAATCAATCATCACCAGAGAGACTGGGGTTGGACTACATCCTCCACCACAAGCTGAGGATTCATGGTGAGGTTGCTCCATTTTTTCCGGGAAATACAAACACATCACTTGTCTGTTGACCAGTCATCCGCATTCAGGACAGTTGTATACTTGGACTCAAGTTCATTACCTTTTGGCATTTTCCATATTCATTTATTGTTGTTCATGTCTTGTGTTCGTTATATGCTGCTGGGACAAGGGAGGGTTTGTTATTGTATATATGGTGTTGTCACGTTGTTAGTTTGGTGGAGGGATATACATTTCTATACTTACTTTCTACGTGTAAAATTAGATTTTTTTTTGTTAGTGTTTGTTTTAATATATTGATCCATCTATTTTTACGTATCTGCTTTTTTGTGCTTATGTTTAAACCGTCGATTGTGGGAAAAATATTTGTTAGAGGTACGGCTCGGTATTTATAAATTAATCTCAGTAATTTATCCAGGCCACAGGTCTTGGAAGTGTAGCTGCCAGCTGGGTAAGGGGTCGGCCGTTACAAAACTTCTCGCTTCAATAGCAAGTAATAATAAGACACCAATTGTACAGACAGATTATATTTTAATACGAGACTTTCTTTTAACAGAAATAGTAATTAGCAATGCTAATTGATTTGGGATGCTTGCGAATATGACAGTGGATCAGCTCTCAAGTGCTCACTGTATTGATAGATAGATAGATAGATAGATAGATAGATAGATAGATAGATAGATAGATAGATAGATAGATAGATAGATAGATAGATAGATATGAAAGGTACTATATAATAGATAGATAGATAGATAGATAGATAGATAGATAGATAGATAGATAGATAGATAGATAGATAGATAGATAGATAGATAGATAGATACTTTATTAATCCCAAGGAGAAATTCACTTACTCCAGCAGCACCTTACTGATACAAAAAACAAAATTAAATTAAAGATTGATAGTAATGCAGGTAAAAACAGACAATAACTTTGTATAATGTTAAATGTTAACGTTTACCCCCCCCCCCCCCCCAGGTGGAATTGAAGAGTCACATAGTGTGATGGATGAACGATCTCCTCAGTCTGTCAGTGGAGCAGAACGGTGACAGCAGTCTGTCACTGAAGCTGCTCCTCTGTCTAGAGATGACACTGTTTAGTGGATGCAGTGGATTTTCCATAATTGATAGGAGTCTGCTGAGCGCCCGTCGCTCTGATCATTATGTTGTTTCAGTGGCCAAACATAAAACAGCATCTACCCTGGGACCAGACAAAATTGTTTTTAGTCCTTCTTTGTTGAGTTGGCTATTTTTTCTAAAAATGTTCATCCACATGTTGTTAGGGAAACTAATAGTGACAGCAGGCATTTATTTCTAAGTTCGAAAGGTGAATATTTACAGAGTGGACAAATATCACGAGCTGTTCGTTCAATTTGGAAGAAAGGTGGGCTTGGTGAGCAGATCACTTGCACACTGTTTAGAAAAACTGCAGTGTCAACAATCCATCAGACACACCCTGATTTGAAGGCCAACTTGGCAGACTTAATGTGCCTCTGGGTTGAAACAGCCAATAGGTGCTACAGGCTGGTTCAGAGAGAGCAAACATCAATTGCAGCAGCCAAACAGCTTTCTAATGTAATGAGAGGTCAGAAGGCCACAAAGGATATTGGAGAACCCGAATCTGCTGTTCTGTCTGTTTCACAAGATGGAGAGTTAAAAACTACAGAATCCCTACCTTTCAAAGACCCAAGAGGACATTGGGAAGAAGATCTCTTAATCAATATATCAGAAAAGGAGTGGAAGGTAGCAAAGCAGAGAATTCACTCGAGCTCCATATGCGCAAAGCATAGAATTATTCAACTAAAAATTATATATCGAGCACATCTGTCTCGCTTAAAACTGTAATAAATGTTTCCAGGGCAAGATCCAACCTGCGAACGCTGCAACCAAGCTCCTGCCTCACTGGGTCACATGTTCTGGGCCTGCACCAAACTAACATCATTTTGGACCAAAATTTTTAAGTGCCTTTCAGAGAGCCTTGGGGTCACAATCCCTCCTAAACCATTAACAGCTGTGTTCGGTGTTCTTCCAGACGGACTTGAAGTGGAGAAGGACAAGCAAACGGTGATTGCATTCACTACACTTTTGGCACGCAGACTTATTTTGTTAAATTGGAAGAATCCTAACTCTCCTCTGATAAGTCAGTGGGAAACCGATGTTTTATATTATTTGAAATTGGAAAAAATCAAATTCTCATTTTTTTAAAACCTGGCAGGATCTAATCAATATTATTTTAGAATAAGAGAAATAACTATTACCGCATTTAATTCCCTTCTCCATTTTTTAATTTACTTATATATATTTCTTCCTTTCTTTTGTTTATTGTTGCCTTATTAAAAAGCCCTAAGCAATTCTCCTTTGGCTAAGCTCTCCTTCTCAGGGGTGGGGTTTGATTTGTCTTCAATTTTTTTTTGTTATAAATTGAACTATTTGTATGGAATGATTACAATAAAATTAATAAATAAATAATTACAAAAAATAAAAACTACAGAATCAGCAACAAAATGTATTTGAGGTGAAGAGCTTCTAAAATACATTCACAGTGTATTTGAGCATTGTCTTAATTCAAATAAAATAACTTGAGATATGGTGAGGGATAAAATTGAAAATATTCCCAAATTAAAAAGTATTGGTGAAAGAAAAATATATGACAGATTAAGGAGAGAGCTAGGCTTTTCAGGTGAAAACGACAAGGAATGTTTAAATGCCCAGGAGGATTCAAGTCTTCCCTTCGAAACAGAAAGTATAAATGATAAAGACACTGTCCCTGATGTCCATGCGATGTTGCAGAGGCGTGTCAACCAAGACAGTCCTACAACATCCAGAGCCTTGAGGAACTCCGGGCGTATCTCATCCACCCCCGGGGCCCTGCCATCAAGGAGTTTTTGACCACCTCGGTGACCTCAGTCCGAGATGGGGGAGCCCACCTCTGAGTCCCCAGGCTCTGCTTCCTCATTGGAAAGCATGTTAATGGGATTGAGGAGGTCTTCGAAGTACTCCCCCCACCGACCCACAACGTCCCGAGTCGAGGTCAGCAACGCACCATCCCCACCATATACAGTGTTGACACTGCACTGCTTCCCCCTCCTGAGACACCGGACGGTGGACCAGAATCTCCTCGAAGCCGTCCGAAAGTTGTTCTCCATGGCCTCCCCAAACTCCTCCCACGCCCGAGTTTTTGCCTCAGCAACCACCAAAGCCTCATTCCGCTTGGCCTGCCGGTACCTATCAGCTGCCTCCAGAGTCCCACAGGACAAAAGGGACCGGTAGGACTCCTTCTTCAGCTTGACGGCATCCTTCAACGCTGGTGTCCACCAACGGGTTCGGGGATTGCCGCCACGACAGGCACCAACCACCTTACGGCCACAGCTCCGGTCAGCTGCCTCAATAATAGAGGCACGGAACATGGCCCATTCGGACTCAATGTCCCCCACCTCCCTCGGGATGTGGTCGAAGTTCTGCCGGAGGTGGGAGTTGAAGCTACTTCTCACAGGGGGCTCTGCCAGACGTTCCCAGCAGACCCTCACAACACGTTTGGGCCTACCATGCCTGACCGGCATCCTCACCCACCATCGAAGCCAACTCACCACCAGGTGGTGATCAGTTGATAGCTCCGCCCCTCTCTTCACCCGAGTGTCCTAGACATGTGGCCGCAAGTCCGACGACACGACCACAAAGTCGATCATCGAACTGAGGCCTAGGGTGTCCTGGTGCCAAGTGCACATATGAACACCCCTATGCTTGAACATGGTGTTCGTTATGGACAATCCGTGACGAGCACAGAAGTCCAATAACAAAACACTGCTCGGGTTCAGAACGGGGGGGCCATTCCTCCCAATCACGCCCTTCCAGGTCTCACTGTCATTGCCCATGTGAGCACTGAAGTCTCCCAGCAGAACGAGGGAGTCCCCAGAAGGTATGCCCTCTAGCACCCCCTCCAGGGACTCCAAAAAGGGTGGGTACTCCGAACTGCTGTTCGGTGCATACGCACAAACAACAGTTAGGACCCCAAGGTGAAGGGAGGCTACCCTCTCGTCCACCGGGGTAAACCCCAATGTACAGGCTCCAAGTCGGGGGGCAATAAGTATACCCACACCCACTCGGCGCCTCTCACCGGGGGCAACTCCAGAGTGGTACAGAGTCCAGCCCCTCTCAAGGAGATTGGTTCCAGAATCCAAGCTGTGCGTCGAGGTGAGTTCGACTATATCTAGCCGGAACCTCTCAACTTCGCGCACAAGCTCAGGCTCCTTCCCCTTCAGAGAGGTGACATTCCACGTCCCAAGAGCCAGCTTCTGTAGCCGAGGATCGGACCGCCAAGGTCCCCGCCTTCGGCCACCACCCAACTCACACTGCACCCGACCTCCTTGGCCCCTCCCATAGGTGGTGAGCCCATGGGAAGGGGGACCCACGTTGCCTCTTCGGGCTGTGCCCGGCCGAGCCCCATGGGTGCAGGCCCGGCCACCAGGCGCTCGCCATTGAGCCCCACCTCCGGGCCTGGTTCCAGAGTGGGGCCCCGGTGACCCGCGTCCGGGCGAGGGAAAACGCCATCCAAAATTGTTTTCCATCATAGGATGTTTGTTTAACCGTTTAAGGTTTAGAAATCTTACAAAAATTTTATATAAATCAAATTTTAACCAGGATAAAGTATGAGCGCCGTAAACACAAGACTAAATAGTGATTTTAAAAATAAATGTTTGCAGTTTTTTTTTCAAAACAAATTACAATTTTTACTTAAATACTTTTCAAAAATGTTAATTAATTTTATTTTAAACTAGTTGATTGCCCAGTGGCTTCACTCACTGAGTGCAAGGGAAAAAAAATAAAATGTAGTCTACAAGTTATTAAACAGTAAAACATTAACATTTAAGAAGTAAAGATATATTGAGCACTACTGGAGTGGTTTGGGGTAAACTACATTTTAAAGGCGCTATAACACAACAGGTAAGTAGTACTAACAAAAGTTAGTTAGCTAAAATGTATTTGGATCATTTCTCGGTAGTAGATTCCTTGTGAAAAGCGCTACACGACCGCTGTGGTATAGAAATTACATTTTCTATGTGATCGTCCAAACTTCTGCCTGACAACCTTGCACTACATGCCTGTGATTTACTTCTTAAAATAAGTTCATCACAAAAGGAACCTTGAATGTTGCGGGGTTTTAGTGACTCAAACTCACTTTAAGGGACAGTAAGTAGTAGTGCAGGGCAATTTACAAACACAGTCCTGCTTCGATGGTGCCAATTACACTCATTCACAAAGATTTCCACTCTCCCAGGAGCTGACGGGGCACTTGTAGTGTCACAAACAGTGCGAGAAGAGAGGACGCTGCCCGAAACTGCGAGGCCCGACATTCCGCGCCTCCCAGCATCCACTTTGTTCTCACGCACATTGTTTACAGCTTGCTGCAATTAAAAAGTAGAAAGACGCAAAGCTGTTTTCCTCATCTCTTCTACTATCAAGTACTGCCAACTAAAAAAAAGTTACAATGTGGAAGTTTCCGCAACAGTCACATGGACAAATAAATAAAACTTCTCTGTCAGAACGCGCCTGGCGGCGGACGGCTCAGCGCTGTAGTCCAGAGAGGAGGGCTAGGAGACGACGACACGTGGTGCACTTCTATGGGATAGATTGGCGTGTTTCTGTTTACTTCTTTTCAATATCAGTAAAATAACTCTCACACAAATAATAACAATTCGTAAAGACGATATAAAAATGGCGTCCACAAACAAAGTGATTAGTTCCTGTATTATAATATGTTCTGTGGTTATACGTAATTTCCATATCGCATGCTCATACGCAATTTCCGTTTCTTACGTAATTTCCATATCGCGTGGTCATACGTAATTTTCGCTTCAAACACGAAAAGAATTTTATATACAGTGGAACCAAAGCAATTTCCCCCATAGGATTGTATGTAAATACAATTAATCCGTTCCAGACTGTATGAACTGTATGTAAATATATATATTTTTTCAATTTTTAAGCACAAATATAGTTAATTATACCATAGAATGCACAGCGTAATAGTAAACTAAATGTAAAAACATTGAATAACACTGAAAAACCTTGAACAACAGAGAAAACTAACACTGCAATAGTTCGTGCTATAGTGCTAGGAACTGCTCGTTAAAAACACTTTTTTTTTAATGAGTTTTAAGCACAGGGGAAAAAAATGAACATTTGAAAAATCCATAATTTAATAAACCACCTAGAAAAGTAACATTGCAACAATGCAGGCTACGAACCGATCATCGCTGTAAACAGAAGTGAAAAGAAAAACAAGCCTTCTCTACCTTATGTGTTCCTCCCTCTCTCGCTCGCTCGCTCTCTCTCTCTCTTTAGCGAGCCTGCAGCGCGCACGCGTGTGTGTGTGTGTGTGTCTCTCTCTCGCGCTCCTGTGTGTGTGTGTGCGTCTGTCTCTCTCTCTCTCTGCCTGTGTGTGTGCGCGCGGCTCTATCGCTGTTGCGCTGCCTGTGTGTGTGTGCTGCCTTTGTGTGTGTCGTGCGCTCTCGCTCTCTCTCTTGCTTGCTGCACAGGAAATGCACAGGGAGAGACTGAACATGTACAAACCGAAAGGGAACCTGGCTTGTTTGTATACCGAGTGTGTGGTCGTGAACCGAGGCAAAGGTTTGGTGAACTTTTTGGTCGTAAACCGATTTCTACGTGTACCAAGACGTTCATGAACCGAGGTTCCACTGTATATAGATGTCAAAGTTCAATATACAAAATTAAAGCCCACATTTTCCAGTGAAAATATAGTTATTTTCAGTCAGTCACTGAATGTTATTAATGTCGGATTAACATTTGAAGATTAGGACGATTTCAAGATATATTTTTGTTGTCATTTGTACTTGTTGTACTATGGTACTGTGAAATTGTAATTTGCATAAAATAAAATTTGTTGTGTATGTGTTCCATTTTTCAAGGTATGTAATAAAAAGTAAACCTTTATTACTGTTAAATTGATCCAGAGCAGTGCAGTTGCAATAAATGTTAATTGATGTTATATTTAAATTTAACTTAATTTATGTATTATGACAAGTTCTTGGTCTTTCAAGTTGTAAAATTGTCAAATCTCATTTATTAAAAAGCCACAGCTGTATTTTTCTGAAGTTATTGAAATTTGCAATTGTTCATTTAATAAATATTTTTCTTCTATAAATGTGTTCAGTGTTCATTTCTCTTGTACTGAAATATTGCCTGCTGTTTGGTTCTGTTATTGTTTTTGTTTTTTTTTTGTCTTGTGTAACATCTTAGAACAAATTTAAAACCAATTATTTAGGAATACTATGATATCAGTTTATACAATTTAAAAAAGTGAAAGAATTTATAACATATACTTTTAAGTAACCCGTTGTTCACTGATATTATGAAAAGTGTTTTAAGTAGATAGATGGCAGACATACCCTCAAGTGTGTATAGTACTGTAGCACTGGTGGAAGGTGTACTGTTTACATATTTGAGTTGTTTTGAACAGGTTTTACTCCATTATGTATACACTTAAAAACTTACCACATGTAAAAATTAATTGTTTAAAAAGTAATATTATGTATTTAATAACAAAATTGGTTGTAAAGTTACCTAACAGCCTCTTTACTCTTTATAAAGGGTTGAGTGATTATGGGTGTTTAACAGAACAAATATTTTAATACGTTTCCTAATGGCACCAACAACATCCACTCATGGATTTATTTCTATTTTGCATAAAAAGTGTTTTTTAAGAATTTTACCTTAATGTTTGACTTCTGTAGGACTGTTAGAATAAATGTTTTTCATACCTTCAGTCCCACTATTGAATGTTATTTACTGGAATCTCTAGATTATTTAGAATGAATGTTTTCTTTGTTACTAACACATCTACAACATTCTTACTAAAAAATAACTTTTGTGTTCCTGATTTTTAGTGCATATTGTATTCTCAAGTTGGCTATATTTATTCTCTTAAAGTGCACATAAGGAACTATCCATTGTGTAACCACTTGAAAATAAAATACTTTCAAAATAATTTTGGGATACTATTTGGATCATCAGTCAGGCTTGTAGTTAGTACTTTTTATTGACTCCCCTAACTTTACTAGAATTGTAAAGCTCAACATGGTATCTAAAGTCTTCACCACTAATTTAGAAAGATGGGGATGAGCATAACCCAGTGGAGTACACATTTTTTAGGAACAATAGGCATAATATAAAAGAAGAGGGTTGCTGTTTATGTCTCACAGAATTTAAACACATGCCTGCTTTAGTTGGATGATGAGCCACATCATAATGAAGACGTATGGATTCTTTTGAAAAGCATTCGAGAAAAAGGTTTTATTATAGGAGTGTGCTATAGACTTTCAATGCATGTATGTCCTGTTTTCATCAAAAACAATTTTAATGATCTTTTGACTTATCAAATTTTTTGATGTAGTTACAGTAAATATAGTAATTTCAAAATTCATATTTGTTCTGAAGGATCTTCACATTTATTATATTATTGTCTAATACATAAATGACTATTACTAACCAGATTAATCTATTACAGCCCCAAGAGAACCAGATATGTACCATTTAATATTTCATTGCTGCCCATGATGCAGTTCAAAACTTTGTTAGTCATGTATTTATAAATGCAATAATCATAATATTAACAATCTTTCCGGTTTTACTTAACGCTACATGTAGTTATTCCAAAGATCAAGGTGACAACAGACCCAAATGGTCAGATCAGGCCCTGCTTTACTTCAGAATAATCCCCAGGTCCTTCTCAGGTTTTTCCAAAGTAGATGAGACACAGAATCTTTAAAAAAATATATTTACATACAGTTAGTATGGTCTGGAACAGATTAATTGTATTTACATACAATCCTATGGGGGAAATTACTTCGGGTCACGACCAAATCGGGTTACAACCAGAGTTTTGGAATGAATTACGGTTGTGACGCAACATTCCACTGTATATATAAATAAACTGCTCAAAAAATTGAAGGAAAACTTTGAAAACCCATCAGATCTCAATGGGAAAAAAATCCTGCTGGATATCTGTAATAAGTAATAATTCTTTGCATTTATATAGCGCTTTTCTCACTACTCAAAGCGCTCAGCAATTGCAGGTTAAGGGACTTGCTGAAGGGCCCATCAGAGCAGAGTCCCTTTTGGCATTTACGGGATTCGAACCGGCAACCTTCCGATTGCCAGTGCATATCCCTAGCCTCAGAGCCACCACTCTGTCCTGTACTGATATGGACTGATATGGTAATGTGTTAGGAATGAAAGGATGCAAATGAAAATGATCAACCTAAAGAGAGAGGGCTGAATTCAAAGACACCCCAAAAATTAAAGGGAAAAAATGATACGTCAGGGAGGCAGGCGAGTCCATTTGGCTGAAATATCATTGCAGCAACTCCAAATCCTACTCAGTAGTTTGTATGCAGCCCTAGGGGATCTCCTCCCAGATCTGGACCAGTGCATCACTGAGCTCCTGGACAGTCTGAGGTGTCGGATCAACCCAAACATAATGTTCCACCCAGAGGTCAGGCGAGTAAGCTGTGGGGGGAGGGGGGGGGGTTATCAGTCAATGGTATCAATTCCTTCATCCTCCAGGAACTGCCTGCATACTCTTGCAAACACATGAGGCCGGGCATTGTGGTGCACCAGGAGGAACCCAGGAGCCACTACACCGGCATAGGGTTTGACAATGGGGCCAAGGATTTCAATCCTAATACCTAATGGCAGTCAGGGTGCCATTGTCTAGACTGTAGAGGTTTTGTGTGTCCCTCCATTGATATGCCTCCCCAGACCATCACTGACCCCCACCACACCGGTCATGCTGAACGATGTTACAGGCAGCATAAAGTTCTTCACGGCTTCTCCAGACCCTTTCGCGTCTGTCACGTGTGCTCAGGGTGAATCTGCTCCCATCTGTGAAAAGCACAGAGTGCCAATGGTGGACCTGACAATTCTGGTATTCTATGGCAAATGCCAATCGAGCTCCATGGTTCCCACTACAGGACATTGGGCCCTCAGGACACCCTCATGAAGTCTGTTTCTGATTGTTTGGTCAGAGACATTCACACCAGTGGCCTGCCTGCCTGTTGGAGGTCATTTTGTAGGCTCTGGCAGTGCCCATCCTGTTCCTCTTTGCCCAAAAGAACAGATACCGGTGGGTCCTGATGATTGATTAAGGCCCTTCTACGAGGTGCCCTGTCCAACTCTCCTAGAGGAACTGCTGTCTCCTGGAATCTCCTCCATGCCCTTGAGACTGTGCTGGGAGACACAGCAAACCTTCTGGCAATGGCAATAGCAATGATGTGCCATCATGGACAAGTTGGACTACCTGTGCCAGCTCTGTAGGGTCCAGGTATGGCCTCATGCACCAGTAGTGACACTGACCATAGCCAAATGCAAAACGAGTGACAAAACAGATGAGGAGGGGAAAATGTCAGTGCCCTTCCTCCAGCTGTTAAACCATTCATTCCTGTTTTGGGGGTCATCTCATTGCTGCCCCTCTAGTGCACTAAATCAGCTGAAACTGATGAACAAGCCCATCTGCTACTTCACTGACCAGATCAATAGCTGTTTTCCTGTAGGGGGCGCCAGCTCCCTGGTTGAAATAAGTTCTTTTTATTCGTGGTGTTTTAAGTAACCTGAACCTAAACAGATATATTATAACGAGGCGATACCCCTCCTATAGTGATACGGCGGTAAGAAATCACATAAGTTAAAAGAATTTAGCTTTCCTTAATAATTTATGCAGCATTACAGACGAGGAAGCCAATGACAAGACTATCATGATGTACACAGTCTGCCATTTTGTGTTGCTGCGCTGGAAGGACTTTCAGGATCAGATGACATTATCTCCTATCTGTCCGTCAGCTTCAAAGGTGTGCCAGACAATGTTCCAAGGCTTTATATTCTTGTTACTTAGGTGAACCATGCCATTCCATACAAGGCAAAGAGAGGATCCAATGTCATGCTGACAATAGCCTAGAAGTTTCATTGACTTGATGCTATACTCGGATTCAAAAGTGCGCCTTTCATTTTTTTATATACAGTATATATCATAAAGGAACATTAACAGTAGGATGAAAAAAATCAAATCAAAATACATATTGCCAGTTATCAGAGTACTTTAATTTAATGCTGTACTATATGAATTCATGCTTACTGTAAGGTTTCATAATTTCACCAGGCCATCATGAGCCATTTTTGTCCAATATAAGGGTATTGTGTTCAACAGCTGAACACGGGGACAACAGGCTTAAACTAAATGCATACTCCAGTTAGAAGGGTGGCTGACAACAAACCTAAACAGTTAAACATTTAAATAAATATTACCATTTCATGTTACAAAAATGCCCCCCCCCCCTTTTTTTAGCATGTTACAAAAGTGTCTAACTCATGTTACAAAAGTTCCCTAAAGTTACAAATGTGCCCTACAGGTTACAAATGTGCCCTTTTAAGTTTACAAACAGGCCCTAACATCTATCTATCTATATATCTATCATATAGTGCCTTTCACATCTATCTATCTATCTATCTATCTATCTATCTATCTATCTATCTATCTATCTATCTATCTATCTATCTATCTATTATACAGTATATTGCCTTTCACACTATCTATCTATGTCATATACACTACTTTGATTGTATCCTTTTGTTGGTTCCTCACAGAATTCTAGATAGGATGATTTGGAGTTGGAGTTTTTACATAAAAAAGGTCTCCATCTACATTGAAGTTTTCACATAATTTACAAAAGGATACCTGTCCATACTGAAACACCTGGAAATGATTATGACCATGACCTAAGCCTACACCGGGCATGTCTGCATCAGTGGCAAACTCCTTGAAGGGATGGTGTAGTGAAACGTTCAGAGCCCAGTGACAATCAGATTCCCACGTGCTTTAATTACACGCAGCAACCTGACAGCAAATTCACAGCAGACAAAAAAGACAGAAATTCTTTAAGGAGCCACAGCAAATTGTCACGTTAATGCACTGATAACTGTTATAAGCGACAGTCTTCAGCACTGGCAGTGGTTGTCTTGTCATTGAATAAAAACAAAGCAAATGTTAAAGCAACACTAAAAAAAGATTTATTTATTTCTGTATTCACTCATGACATAACTGATTATAAGCAATCCAAAGCAATTGGAGTGCATCTTTTACCAAACTAACTAAATGGGGAAATAAGTATATACCTGTAGATACTGTAGATAGATAGATAGATAGATAGATAGATAGATAGATAGATAGATAGATAGATAGATAGATAGATAGATAGATAGATAGTGTGAAAGGCACTATATGATAGATAGATAGATAGATAGATATCTCCATATCTCCATTCTTTTCTGTCTTTCTCTGTCCTGCATTGTTGTGTGTTCAGCTGCTGTCAATATCTGTCCACTTCATTAAGTGCCTTATTATTTATTTTGCCACAGAAAGCACTCCGGTTTATTGATTAGAGTTACGTTTAAGTAGTAAACGTTGATTAGAGGCTGTCAGCTGAGTTCTTCACAATCAGATTTTCACGGGGCTCTGAATTTTTCACTACAGCGGTGAAATATTTTTAAAAAAATCACAAAAACTGTAGCATGTACGCAGATATGCAGCATTCAAACTTTACCAAATTCAAATTAGAGGCATACAGGTAAGCAGCACAACATGCACCACAGAAAACAACTTTTCAATGTGTCCGCTATGTTGGAAAATATTTTTCTTCTG
>NC_041394.2:2386052-2526052 GCF_900747795.2 Erpetoichthys calabaricus
CAGGATCAGGCTGTAGAGTGCGGCTCCTTAAGCTGATAAAATGCTTCGTTACGAGGATTTGAGTCTTCTTTAGTGGCAGGTTCTATTGTGAACGGTGACTGACTGGAGGCTTTATAGCTGATGACACAGAATACAATACAATACAATTTATTTTTGTAAAGCCCAAAATCACACAAGGAGTGCCACAATGGGCTTTAACAGGTCCTGCCTTTTGACAGCCCCCCAGCCTTGCACTCTCTAAGAAGACAAGGAAAAACTCTCCCCACCCCCCAAAAAAAAACCTTGTAGGGAAAGGGAAATTAAAGAGAGACCCCTTTCCAGGTAGGTTGGGCATGCAGTGGATGTCAAAAAAAAAAGGGGGGTCAATACAACACAATAGACAGAACAGAACACAAGTCATCCTCAATGCAATATAATAGTGCAATAGAAATAGTACAAGTACAGAACAGAATTCAACAGTAGATGATATCACATAATACAATTTGAATTTGTTTAGAGTTCTGGAGACCTCTGCCATCAAGCTGACTCCCCCTATTGGCCATTCCACAGTTGAGTCAGTGCTGGGCCAGCCAATCTGATGAATGGACCCCTACACCTGATGATTTCTGCGATCCTCCATCAGGGATGACTTTATCTTAGGCAGGTAGAACAACTTGGCAGGTGGGACACCAAGTGTCACATTTGAGTACCAAGAAGAGAAACAGAATAGATGAGGGTTAGTATCCAATTATAACTATCATGTTACTTATGTTTTAGTGCTAATGACTAACAACAGAGATGCAGTCTGTACAGTTAATCAGCAGCTCTAGTCAGGGTGTGCTAAACTGAAGTAGTGAGTCTTCAGCCGGGATTTAAAAGCTGAGACCGAAGGGGCATCTCTTATAGTAGCAGGCAGACCATTCCACAGTTTAGGGGCCCTGCAACTAAAAGCTCAACCTCCCACCATTATTTGATTAATTCTTGGAATCATAAGCATGCTGGCATCTAGAGATCTTAATATATGTGCTGGTTTGTAAGTCATGATAAGTTCAGATAAGTAAGCAGGACCGCGGCCATTTACGGCTTTATATATTAGAAGTAGGATTTTGAAATCAGCCCTAAACTTAAATGGGAGCCAGTGTTAGGATTTAAGGACTGGAATTACGTGTTCATATTTTCTTGTTCTTGTAATAATTCTTGCAGCAGCATTTTGGATTAACTGGAGGCTGTAAAAACAACAGTTTGAACATCCAGTGAAAACCGCATTGCAGTAATCAATCCTACTATAAATAAATGCAGGAATAAATTTCTCAGAATCCTGTTTATTTAGAAATCACCTTAATTTCCCAACACTTGTAAGGTGGAAGAAACATGATTTGGACAACTTTGAAACGTGCGCTTTAAATGACATGGTAGAGTTAAAGATAACTCCTAGATTGCGGGCCTGATTCAGTAAAATTAATTGTGATTCCAGCTGAGTTAAATGATGACAAAATACTGTTGCGATAAGCATCACTCCCTCCAATAATTAACACCTCAGTTTTATTGATGTTTAAAGATAAGTAGTTCTCATCCATCCAATCCTTTAATTCACTAACACAAATAATTAAAGGCAACATCAGAGAAACTTCATTTGGTCTAAAAGAAAAGGTGTAACTGGGTGTCATCTGCATACGAGTGAAAATAACATGATGTTCTCTAATGAGAGAGCCCAGTGGAAGCCTGTCAAGTGAAAACAGAGAAGTCCCCAGGACTGAGCCCTGTGGGACACCATATCTCAGTTCTGTGTATAGGCGGGGTTATTGACAGAATAGGCGGGGCTAATGATCTTGCAACCAGAAATGATGTCACCAGTCATCTGGGCTGTTCTTCTCAATTTTAAAGAAAGCGGAAATTGCATTACTGGCAGTGTGACATCCAAAACTTCCTCAAATTTTTAGACAAAGAGATACCCCTGAGGCACTCCCTACGATTGGACATGTGACACTGCAATAGTATCAAAATGTGGAGCTTGTGATAATAGAACTGGTAATTTTTGGAAGTACTGAACTAGGAAATAAAGAATCCACAAACCCATAACAAGGAAATCAACAATGCAGAACAAACAAATCCAAAACACTAAAAGGTTGTTGTCAGAGAAACGTTTGTATTGCTGTTTCACATTTAATTTTCTTCTGGGGGGTATTTTTCGTACATCGCTTAAATCATCCGAGATCATGTGCCTCATCTTGGATAAGTTAATGTCGGTGACACTTATCCGGTTTTTCAAACGCAGCCATGTATTAGATTAGTCTAGTCATACGAGATGAATGTGCGCGCCCGAGCTGAGTGAAAAGCTCATATATATTGAGTCTAGAAAACATGATCAGCAAGTCATTGATAGGCTGTAACAAAATGACGAAAGAACGGGCGCATTTTTTTTTTCACACACACGGCGCAAGACCTTTTATTTGAAGGACATGAAGAATTTCAAGATTTAATATGCGCAAGGGGTAACACTGCAAAAGCAGCTCAGACCAGAAAAGACGGCTGGCAAAAAGTGGCCGACAAATTAAATGCTAAGTAGTCTGCATTGTACTTACCGAATGCAGCGTTTCATTTCCTATGTGTCAGATTAATTATTATTTAATATGTCATAATTCCAGATCAAACGTGAGCACAAGGAGAACATGGGAACAGGTTAAAGTGAAGTACAAGAATATACTTCAAACTGGTAAATATTGGTATATAACTATTTAAAGAATTGTTGACATAAATAATCATATATAATATAAAAAAACATTAATTTTAAAGCTAATAAGAAGGCAGACAAGCAAAAAACAGGTGGAGGTCCACGCGGTCCAGACCTAACCCTTGTGGAAGAGTTGGCTCTCCAGCAAAATGCCCATCGCCCTGTTTCTGAGGGCATTCCAGGGGGAAGCTCCTCCTCAGAACCATTGGCAGGATGCAGTGGTCACTTCATTTCAGGTAAAGGATGGTCATTGCATGTATTTGTCCTCCATGTGTGCCATAGGTATGTTCCATATAGCCCTCTATTTTTGTTGGGTCAGTTGCAGGGAATGTCATATCCATAGAACCTGTGTCTGACCAACGAGATATTGATGAAGGTCAAATATTTGATGAAGACACTGTGTCTGATTATTCATCAGGAGGAGAGGTACATTTTCCAAATAATGTTTGATCAAACTCCACTGTGATCAATCCCATGTGCCCTAATCACATTTGGAAATCCTGGTAATGAGAATGTTAGGCTGATTGAGATTCTTCATGGAACTGTGGGTGTTTTCACCTGTGTATTACCTACCTGCAATGGCATGAAACGCCTCTTTTGTCTGCACACGCAGGTGTCCAGGAAACACTATGAAAACCCGAAGGAAATATTTCAGAGCCAAACAGACTTTACGAATTGCCTGGCAAACTGCACTTTTAGTTAGATTTTCCACATCGCCTACAGTATATAAAAAAGTGCTGCTTGTAAAAAACCTCAAAGCAATGCATACTGTCGGTGTGGTTGTGAGAGCCCGACTTCACCGCGTTTGACTTCGAATATAAGGTGTTAATAAATCTTTGAGGTACAATATTCCCCCTCGGCTAAAGCAGTATCTTTCGAAAAGAATTTCCTCCAGGAGCAATAAAGGGTCTTGCCGATCGCGCAAAACCCTCTCTATATGAAATTCTCTTTGTATAATTTGCGCACCAATATCAATTGGTCACTCATTCATGAACGGCGAAGCCATGACTGGATGACTTACATGCATCACTGATTACGTGTGTAAACTAATCCTTGTTTACGTAGAACAAACCTGCTCCGAGCAGGTTTGAGGATTAGGTTGTGTTGCTATGACAACACTTCCAGCAAGAGTTTCGAAAAACCGACAGATCCAAGATCACGCCAAATCGTCAACAATTACATCCGGCTAAACGACTAATCCACGTACGAAAAATACCCCCCAGGTCTTTTCGTGTTGTTTTTCCTGATATGTTTTGACGCTTAATTAGGCTTTCAAATCTGAGGATCCTTTTTATTATTTTTATTTTTTTATTTTTTACATTTTTTTTATTATTTATTGATTGTTGTTTTTGACTCTTCTGCAAGAATAGGTAGTTTGATTTTTAGGGTTATTTCACTATTTTGTTTATCTGGGGCCTCATGCTTAACGGCATGCGTAGAATTCACACTAAAACATGGCGTACAGACAAAAGTGAAAATGTCCGTATGCGCAAAAAAATCCATATGCATAAATCTGTGTGTACGCCAATTTCCACGTTCTTCTGCTCCATAAATCCTGGTCAGCGTGAAAAGTAACGCATGTGCACACGCCTGTTGCCACTCCCCAAACTCCTCCCAGAATTAAGCCTCTTTGAATATGCAAATCAATATAAATAGTCCTTAAGCTCAGTGTTCTGTGAAAAGGCAAAAGCAAAAGCACAGGGGAAAATAGAAGAATTTCAGCGCGTACCAATTGGAGGCAAAGAAAAACGTACTATTGATTGGTTTAAACAGTGATATAAAAAACAAAAGGAATTTGATCAAGTGAGATAGAGTGTCGGAGAAACTCGAAAGCTCAAGTTCACAAAGTCGCACAATGCCCGAAATAAAAAAGAAGTTTTCAGATATCAAAGTCTCCGTGAAAAGGCAAGTCGTAGCCCACCATCTGAGAGTCATATGGAAGATTATTAGGGTACAGAGAAAAGAAATAAAATTGGGACACAGTGGGAAAAAAGCTCGAAATGTCAACTTTAATCTTGGAATTTCCACTTTAATCACGTAGTTTATTTTGCCATTAAAGTAGAACATCATAAACTTTATCTTAAAATTGTTTAATTTACTAGTTTCTCAAACTTCATCGTAACTAAAGTAGCACATTAAATGTTTTGTTTTGTATGTGTTCTTTTATGTACCTCTATGTTTGTGAATCACTATGTGCTTCTTAAATGGTCTTTCTCTTCCTCCGACAGGACACAGAATCCATTACATTCATGATATTACAGCTCTCTGAATAACTAAAAAACTAAGATGTATACTTGATATCATTTTCATGATGATAGGAATTAAAGCATGTTATTAAACATGGGGACACAGTTCTGCAGTGATAGTGACGAGCTGGCGCCTCGTCCAGAGACTGTTCCTCTCTCACGCAAGATGCTTGCTGCGCCATCCACGACTTTCGATGAAATAATTTACTGCAGCAGTACTGTCTTTTTCAAATGTACTAACCTCCAATTCTTGTCCTTCCTTTTCTTTCTCCAAATACCCAATCGCTACACAATCATCTCTGTAACAGACGTCAAGCCATCTGTAAGCTGAGAACGCCGATTCTTCAGAACTTTTAAGGAACATTGAAATATCTTCATAGTACATGTTTAATTATTCTATCCATATATCAGCCCCAGCAAGAATACATCGCGAGGCAGGAACAAATCTTGAACGGAGCACCAGCTCCTTGCTAGCGCTGTGCTACCGTGTCCTCACATGTGTAATTATTAACAATAATACATTTTATCTGTATAATGTAATAAACATATTTTGCTGCACTTCATCTTAAAAATAATATCGTAATCATATGTAAATACGTGCTTTATAAAGTGGCTCAGATTGTGCAATAGTATAACTGTATTGCAAGTTTACAGTGAGGTGATTGCGCTTATAAGTACAAACAGTTCTACAAGGATCACTTGATGGACTGATTGAGTGTGTTTATAGTTCTTGGGACGAAACTGATTCTGAACCGCGAGGTCCGTACAGGAAAGGCTCTGAAGCATTTGCCGTGTGAGAGCAGTTCAATAGACAGCATGGCTGAGGCAGTGTCTGCTTGATGCTATATACCGATAATTCTCTTTCCGATCAGCTGCTGTAGAGCTGTGATTCCACACTCAGAGATAGTGATATAAATACTTGAGAGTAACAACGCTAAAGCAGCTATGGTATTTGGAATAGTTTGGCCATTCTGTGGACCATTATATTGTTATCTTAAATCAGATGCCTTAAACTAATAAACAATATGCGGTTAATTTCAGTGTATTTGATAAGGCCGCGTCAGAGATGTGCATCTAAAAAAGAAAAGAGAAAACAAACTGGAACAAAAGCACTGCTTTGACGCTGGGTGCCGCCAGTTTGCAAAACCGAGCGGAGAACTTGCGTACACCAAGTATTTAGTTAGCGTGAAAATGTGCGTGGCTTTATGTCAAGTTTAGGTTTTATACATCGCGATTTGAGTGTGGAAACGGGAGTATGCAACATTTTTGTGCATACGCACCATGTATACTTAAGGCCCCTGGTATTGCGTGACCCATGACGTCATTAAGGAGACATGGTGAAGGTTATCATTTAGGTCACATCTTCCGTCCAAGATTGTGGATAACAACCTTTGATTCTTGCAGCGTATTTTTGTACTTTGGTATTAAATTTTTCCTCTCCATTGACATTTATCTAATGGTTTTGGGGCCACATTTTTTTCTCCCATTTACAATGTCCATTTTCATAATCCTTTTATTCGTCTCATGCTATATTTTTATCTTAGTACAAGAAAAACAAAGTATAGAATCACTAATCATAACTTCCAAGATAAAAGAGAAAAGACCACTTAAGAGTTAGGGTGAATATGCAACTATGTTCAAAAAGCACAGCTACACTTACTTGTGGGGTTCCTCAAGGCCCCATTTTGGGTCCAATATGTCTTTCCTTTAGTGTACTTAATAAATATAAAACCCCTTTCCATTGTTATGCTAAGAATACAAATCTATCTTCCCTTGCTTTCAGAATATTAAATTGTGTGGGCTTAAATTTGTTTAATCCGAATGAAGATAAAGATGAAATTATTACATTTGGACAACCGCATGTCCTGGATGACCCGATTACTACCCTTGGTCCGTTAGTTTAGCTTGCAGTTGATTATCCGCTAAGAATTTGGATGTGATATTTGTCAGTTCTCTCAAGTTTGCTAACTACATTTGTTCTGTTGTTAAAAATAGTTTTTTCGAGCCAAGGTAAAACCCCATCTTTCTTTTAATGATTTTGAAAAAGTAATTCACATGTTTATTCCCTCTTGTTTAAACTATGCTATTCCCTATTAGTGTTTGTGGATCTGTTTCTTAAACATCTTCAATTGGTCCAGAATGCTGTGGTTTCTCTTTTAAATGGGAGAATAAAGTATGATTGTACATCACCTGTTCTAGCCTCACTTCATTCAGGTCAGGTCAGGTTGGGGAACAGGCATTGGTACAGCAAGTTGCCGCAACCGCCACACTACAAAACTGCTCAGGGTACGGCTTGGCAAACCCCAAGGCAGATACACAGTCCAGTCCCACCCTCTGGAACTGACCCTCTCTCTGTCACAGCCAGGCGTTATATGGGAGTCCCCTTGGCCTGATTCGGCCACTCGGGTCCTCAACAATGAGGGTCCTGTGAGCTGGGTCACCCTCGGGGAATCACGCCACATAAGTCTCCATAGTGCCATAACTGATGCTCCCTCACAATGCACGTAATGTGCCTCATTTGTGTCACTTTATTGACTTCCAGTAAAATTTAAAATTGATTTTAAGGTTTTTTGTACTTTTTTAAGGCTTTGAATGGGTTAGTGCCTGTCATATCAAGCAGAGATCTTACAGGCTCTGAATCCCATTACAGCCCTTCGATCAGCCAGCCTGATGACACTGGATGTTCCACGGTGGCTGCCCTGACCTTTCACCGTCGGTTGAAACCTTTCTTAAAATCTGTCTCTGTGCTTTGGCATTTGACTTAAGTGTTTTTTCTTGACTCTTGTTTTTATGTAATCCTATTTTATTTTATTTATTTTTAATTGTGTTAATCCATTTTGTTTGATTTCTCTTTTTAATTGTTTATATTTTCTTTATAATTATAATTGAATAATTATATTATTTGTTCAGAACTTTGGCTCAACTGTGGTTGTTTTTAAATGTGCCATGTATATACATTTTATTAAATATTTTAAATAAATAATAAATTAATTAAATTAATACTTAATAAAGGTATCAATTATTAATAAAGTGTATTATCTGTTCAGCACTTTGGTTCTAATGTGATTGCTTATAAATGTGCTTTATAAATACATTTTAATACATTGTATAAATAAATAATAAATCAATTAAAACTTTAAATTAATTAATCAATATTTAATAAATTTTATTAATAATTAATAATTGCATTATCTGTGCAGCAAGTTGGCTTGACTGTAGTTGTTATTAAATCTGCTTTATAAATACATTTGTAAAATTTTATAAATAAATAATTAAGTTAATTATTCAATTAATTAATACATAATTAAACCATTTTATTAATAATTGCATTATCTGTTCAGCACTTAAGCTCAACTGTGGTTATTTTGAAATGTGCTTCATAAATAATTTTTTCTTTTTTTATTAAATAAATAACACCTTATTAATAAATTAAATTAATAAATAATACATTTTATTATTATTTGGTAATTACGTTATCTGTTCCGCACTTAAGCTCGACTGTGGATGTTTTTAAACGTGTGTTATAAATGATTTTTTACTTTTATTAACTAGATAACACCTTAAAAATAAATTTATAAATAATACATTTTATTAATACTTGGTAATTACGTTATCTGTTCAGCACTTAAGCTCGACTGTGGTTGTTTTAAACGTGCGTTATAAATAATTTTTAATTTTTATTAAATAGATAACACCTTAAAAATAAATTAAATTAATAAATAATACATTTTGTTAATACTTGGTAATTACGCTATCTGTTCAGCACTTAAGCTCGACTGTGGATGTTTATAAAGTGCGTTATAAATTATTTTTTATTTTTATTAAATAGATAACATCTTATTAATAAATTTAATTCATAAATAATACATTTTATTAATACTTGGTAATTATGTTATCTGTTCAGCACGTTAGCTCGACTGTGGTTGTTTTTATAAATAAATGTGACTTTAGTGTGATGCTGGCTTCAATAGCATTATACCAGTGATGTCACATGACATGATTTCCAGGGGTGTAGCCTAGCAACCAGGATCAGCTTCATAATCTCCTTTACGTTATATTTACCCCGGGAAAAATAAACTGAAAACGTTTAAATGTTTTCAACAAGAAAACAACTGTTATTATGTGTAAGAGAAACGTCAACCTAAATACAGAAGGAAAGGTCTGTCAAGTGTCCACTGCCACACTGATGCGGATTCAGTGCATGCGTAACATGTTTTCTAACTAACATACAGCCTGATGTCGCCATCGAGACAGTAGAAGCATGTTTCGTTGTACTCTTATAATATTTTTTCTGTTGTTTACTCATAAGAGCAAACACTGTCAGGGCCTGATTTTCATGAGCGATACAGCCATTGTGTTACTGCAGGATACCAAAGCCCAAGGCTTACTGCCTTCCACATTTCCCCAGACACAAACATTGTGGGGCTAAAGTCTCTCTTCGCCTTTAATTTGATCACAGCCTACATTCAAGCCTTCATGTGATGAGGTTCACCAGGCACAGTACGGCAGTTCAGTCATACAGTGCCGCATGCGTCAGTTTTATTATCCGTATCACTTGACTCAACTAATGGTTCAGTTTCAGTTTGTTCTAAAAGTGGATCCACAGCTTTTTGTTTACATAACATTGTGTTTTTTGGTTGAAGGCTCCACCCCACTCAAGAATATCGATGAGTTACCAAAAAGAAATAGAAAGAGTCATGATTTTATTTTTTTGCAGTTTTGTTATTGTATCCACTAGATGGCAGTAGAATGCTGTCCTGAGTGGTATTTGGGTTTAACGCTGTACACTGGATCACAATAGCTAATCCTGAGAGACACTCGGGGTTAACCATTTTGACATAGAACTTCAAGCAAGAGAGGCACTTGGGGTTAATGCCAATGTGGTTGACCACAGAATTTACATAATGATGGCACACAAGTTATAAACACAAAGTGGTGTTGCTGTCAAATGCCCTGCAATGGACTGATGTTCTAACCACGGTTGGCTTTCCTGGGATAGGCTTCTCCAAAATTGGAATTTGTGGGTAAATAATAAAAGGAAGTGTCAGAAAGGTTAGTAAAGACACGGACTTTACTGGAAGGGCTTTGCCTAGAGACGTTGCATTCAGCCATTTTGTTTTAATTTACGGTGTGGTACTGACGTACCGTATATACTCGCGTATAAGTCAGGTCTTGAAACCCGAAAAATAGATCATGAAATCAGACCCCGACTTATACACCCGTTCAAAAATGCGACACCTAATGTTTTTTTTTTTACATCTTCTTGCCTCTTCCAATCTCGCATTTTTTTTGCTACTTCAACAACGTTTAATTTAAAACTAGCTTCATATTTTCTTCTGATAAAACGCTCCATCGTAGATAAGGGATGCTCTTGCGATAAAGGTGTATGAAGGTGTGAGATACACAAAACAGTGCAAACATTGCTTCGGAATAGTTCGGGTATCACTGTGTGGTCACATAGGCACAATAGAGAGAGAGAGAGAGGTTAGGCCGTGTGCTCCGTTGGTTACTCCCTCAGGTGGACGTTAGCATATCATAATCTCTTGGACCAATAGCGTGAGTTTTCCGCATTCGACTTATACGACTGACATTATAAAATACCAGAAATTAGACTGTAAAATCAAGTCCCGACTTATCTGCAGGAGAACTTATCTGCGAGTATATACAGTATTTGTTTATTGTAAAATTCTCTATATCTAAAATCCAACCTCTGTCTGTCTCCTTTTCACGAGAGAAGTACTTATCAGATTTCAATCGTTTTTTGTTCTATAATTTTCCTGAACATTTTGTGACTCCTCTCATTGCGCTATGAATCATAGTTTGCTTGCAGCAGTGATATATTCACACTAATCCGAGACATGGGCTGCGGGCTGAATGGAGGGGGAAGTGTGACGTCAGGAGTTGGGCCCCCCTCACTGTCCTATTTCACTACTTATTGGGGGGAGCTGCAGGGGACGGCTAGTTCTAAAATACTACACTCAGTTTTCTCTTTGCTAACCCATGCAATTAGTGTACTTGGATGAGGCCCTTCCAACCTTCTCTCTTACAGGAAGCATTGCCAGCAACTTTGAATCCCATCTCCAATTCAGGAAGAAGACGCAGACATATCTGGAAATGGACACTTGGAATCAATTAAGTAAGCCTGTAAGGACCTTCAGATCTCCACTCCATGTTATTTTGGACAATCCAAGTGAATAGAATTGGAAAAGCTTGATGGGCTGAAAGTCCTGTTCTTGTTATAATTGTTCCACTGCTCAGTTCCAAAAACTCATTATATGCTGACAACTCCAACGTGCATTTCATTATTTCTTTTAATTTCCCTTACAGATATTTTCCACCTTTACAGTACCCATGACAAGTTCTTTTCCACCTTCCTAATCTTCTCTTGTGAATGGCAACACGGAAGGGCCGGCATCCTAAATGAGTTGCAGAGAGTCGCCTTAACCGGCCAGGAGGCCATAACAGATAGCCTCTTTAATGGAAGAAGCAGTCCAACTGGGATGACCAATGATTCCTATCCCAGCTGAGGTGTAGTGGATGGACTGGGACAGTTTATCCCCCAACAGGTTAGGTGGCAGTGCTTTTCCAGTCAGCTCACAATTTGGACAGGGCATCTTGGGACATGTAATCTTGAGTGGTAACACTGTTGGTGTCCATGGGTGCCACCAGAAGGCTAAAAGAAGATCTCCCTACTTTGTGGAGCACCGACAGTACTGAGTCTTGTATAAAAGGAGTCAACTCACATCCATTCAGAGAATCAGATGAAGATGGAGATGAAGGAAGTGGAAGAAGATGGAATTGTGCTTGTGTGTGTGCTTGAGAATAACTCGTGTGTAAGATATTTGTTAAAGTAAACTATTTATTAACCACAGAACGTGTAGTGCTGTCATCGTGTTTGAGGCTTGAGGCTTAGTGGTGCTCTGTTATAATAAATTTTGGCTCAAAATATTTTTAGAGCTTCGCCAAAAATTGAATAGCAGTTAAAGAACAGAAGAGTGAACATAAACAAATCTATTCCTTTATTAGCTTGTGTCATTTATCTAAATTATCCAACACCAACTGGCACTGTGTGATGAAGTATTTACCCTCCAGGTAAATCAACCTAATTAAAGGAATAATTAGAGTCAGCCAGACGCGAGAACTGATCAATAAAATGGAAGCCTCTCTTATTTCTGACCCTTCTGATCAGAGTCATGATGCTAACAAAGATTCAGCAAGCACATAATACATAATCCAAGGAAATTCCTTTAAGAGATCAGAATTTTTTTTTTAATCTAAACATTTGGGCTACAAAGCCACTTCCAGAACTTTGTAATTTAACCAAACCATGAGAGCCATAATCTGCGAGTGGTGAACACTTTGAACAGGAGGAAATCTTCCTAAAAGTTAGAGGCCCTGATAAAATGACACCAAAAGCATTGCATAAAGTAGCCCAGAATGTCAGAAAGGATCACAGAAAAAAAATGAAAGAATGGCACGGGGGGCAAATACTTATTCACAGACTTCTTTTTTTTTTTTTGTTAATTTAAATAGCAGTGCCAGCATCAGTAATGCTAGCTTTGTCATGCATACAAAATAGTTAAATTAGAGTAATTCGCAGATTTGCACCTCCAGGATTTAATTTCTATTCTTTATTTTGTAAATTTATTTGATTTTTCATGGTGTTCATATTTTTGTTGGTGTTTTCATAATATCATTGTGCTGCAGTTTGGTGTGTTTTGTTCTGGCCCAAAAATTGCTGTGTTGGAAGGAAGTAAGGAGGACCAGGAATTGAGAACAAAGTGACAAACAAAGCAAGGGTGAAAACCAGAAATCAAACTAATTTATCATCAAACAGAAGGGAGATCAGAACTACAACGTCAGAAGTACAAAACGTTAGGTTGCTTGCCAGAAAATTGATAGGAAAAGACCTCATAGAGTAGGCATTGAAGATCCACAGACTTGGACAGTTAAGAATCTCCTGGAGTTGACTTACAGACCGGCGTGTCGATGACATCATCTGACATGACTTAGGAAGACACGCCCCTAGCAACGCCCATCCATTGTTGCTGTGGCAACGGTACCTCAAGATGACAAAATGGTAAAAATGAAGGAATTAAATGGTTCCAGATCTCAAGTGCTAGACTTTAAATCCACTTTAAATTGGAATTATTTGATATCTACAACCTAAGCTTAAATTTAAGGAATTATAAATTTCTCTGAATTGAACTCATAGTATTATTTTAGCAATTAAATATGAAATTTCCCTTCCATGCAGAGTATGCTTTGTCAAGGATTTTATTTTTATGATTACTTTTTTATTTTGACTTGAATTGTAAAAGTTTATTTTACTTTACGTCTTGTTTTTATGACTTACATGACACTCCAATGTAAAGTTATGTTATCAATTACGATTTGAGTCCTCTTTTTAGTTTTTCTTGTACTTGCCTAAAGCTAGAAAAATTATTTTTTTGTCCATTTTAGAGGCAATGAATCTAATTCTACAATTATTTTTAATTAGAACTTCCATTTAAAATTTGATTAAGTTTTTATTTGTCTTTCCAGATGCCATTTTGTTTTTGCTATGGGTGCCGCCATTTTGTGACATCCAAGTGTATTTTCCCATGTGTGATGCCAGCAGCCCATGGTATTGTCTGTTGTCGGGACATCTTGTAGTTTATAGACAGAGGATGGACCATGGCAATTGAGGAGACAAACGCAATTATTCACCGTGCCGAAAGAAATACAGTGTTTATTTGTAAAATGCAAAGAAGAATGTACAAAACTGTACCAAAACAACAGTGTTTTCCATAAATACTCTTCATACAAACCAGGGCCCAACAAGGTGTTCCATAAATGAGGTAAAAGCGGTTAAAAGCCAACCACTTGGCATCGGGCCATCATTCCTACAAAAAATCCCAAACTCTGTGAAGACCTCAGGAACACTCTGTGGCCTTTCAAGGGTCTCATTACTGCAACACCATCATCTGTTGAAGACCTCAGAAATTCCCTTCTCTTAGACTATGCCACTGTTTCCACGTCACCTTGACTTCCCTTCATCGATTTCTGCCACCTCTACAGGTACCCATAGACAAGGCAGACCAAACCTCTCCTGCTCCTTCTATAACTCGACCCCAGCTTCAGTTCTGCTCCATCCTCTTCAACAGGGCTGCCCTTCCTGCTGTCTGGGACCCTTCCACAATATTAACTCTGACTGACCTTTATACTCTACTGTGTCCTAGTCCTCTCCATGCTGTGTACTGATTGCCGTGCTCCACGGGTTGCACTCAGTGCAAGTAATCACACATTTTCACGTGCATCTTGTGGTAAGTTCTAAAACCTTTAAAACTAATAAATTAATTGTGCCTTGCCACATCATACCATGATGCATCAGGGTTCACTGTCTGTGATGTCATCAGTGGGCCTGTATAAAGTTCACCCCAAAGCAGTCTCCACAATCCAAGATTGGAGCAAAACTACCGACTTTGTACTTCTGATTACTGGTTATTTGAGACAAAACTCGTTTTCTGATTTACCATTTGTCCCTGATGTTTATCTTTTGACCATTGCTTTGCCCTCTCTCCCATTTCTCACTCTCACTTGTGTAACATCATTTTTCAAATTTTGTGGTCAACCACTTTGGCATTAATCCCAAGTGGACCTCGTGCTTGAAATTCCATGTCAAAATGGTTAACCCTGAGTGATTAGATATTGTGATCCAATGTACAGCATTAAGCCTGAATACCACTCAGGACAGCATTCTGCTGCCATCTAGTGGATAAAATAACATCTTGCTGCAAAAAAATGTCATAAATATTTCTATTCCTTTTGCCACTGCATGGTAACTCATTAATATTCATGAGTGGGGTGGAGCCTTCAACCAAAATGCACAACGTTGTCTAAACAAAAAGCTGCATATCCACTTTTAGAACAAACTGAAACTAAGCCATTTTAATTAAATCAACCAAGTGTCTCACTTGTTGCACACATGTGCATTTAGAGGACAGCTTAAGGGCTCTGGTGATTGTAATTCCCCATCACTCCAGGGGTTGGTGCAGTCTCCTAATGCCTTTTCTCTTTCTCTCTCTGCAGGCTGGATGATTGACAGCTCTAACACCTTTGACATCACTTCCAGCATCAGCCTACCTGGATCCACCTATTCCTACCAGAAAGATCCACCATCTTGAGTTCAGTTCAGTTGAGAACTCTTGTCTGGAAAGATGTTTCTGCAGTTATTGTGTGTTCCTTTTGTGTTTTTTTTTTTCACTTCTATTACACTGGGTCTCTTGGGTTGTGCCACAACTGTTTATCATGGTCTGTCTGTTCTCTTACATTCTTTATTTTTAATCCTGATAAGTTTCAAAAGCACTTCCCAAAATGCTTAATAGAGGGGGAAATCACTGTTAAACCCTGGCTAGTAATAATGGAGGGCTTCAGCTCTTTATAAAATACAAAATGGATTCTCACAAAATACTTTTCAATAATAGTCAAGCTCTGTGGAGCACAAGAAGCAAAGAATTATTCTTAAACACCAAGCCAATTCTGTGCAAGCAAAGTCTCAATACAGAAACCCAAAAATGTAGTCAAACACAGAAAAAATATATATATATAAAGGCACAATCACAGCAAAAACACAAATAACTCACCGACTCCAGAGGGCATTCACAATGAACCACCAGGAACTCCAGAAGACACTCTGGATTTATAGTGCAGAGGGCAGTTCTGGGTGGTGATTGGCAGATGACTCCACCTCTTGGACGGGACCACCCACAAAAAACATGAATCATAGCAAAGGCAGAGACAAAACCAAAAATTAAGAATGATGCACATAATCAGCATAAATCAAAGAATCACAAAAGAACAAAAGAGACACCAACCATGAATTTGAGCCCCAGTCAGGAGAGGGGCCTTTCTCTGATATGACAGAGTGTCTCTTTTGCCCAGGATGGAACCAGGCCAGATGAAGAGAAGGTTAAATGATGTCCTCAGTGGAACTTTTTGGGCGATAGGCAAACTGAAGAGGGTCATGTGATGTGGGATTTCCAGGTGGCCCAAGACGAGCCTCTCGAAGCACTTCATGATGAACAGCACTGGTATGAGTGCTATTGGGTCGCAGTCATTGAGACAAGAGATAGGGGACTTCTTCAGCACGAGTGTGAAGGTGATTGTTCGGAAGCACTTGGAGTCAACTTGAATTGTAGCCTGCTATTTTACAGCACTGGCTGTACACTTGCATGTTGGACCAGCATGAAACATGTTGTCACTCTCCAGCAGCGTAATAAACAAGAATGTACGTGTGCTTTTCATGGTAAAATAATCACAATTCTTTATACAGGGTGAGTCAAAAAGGACGGACGTCTTTGAAATGGATAGAAATCACCACTAGGTGGAGTGACAGATGTGCAGTAGGTGGCGTTAGATTCGTGAAGTCTTTAGCATTTTTTTATTTTCTTTTTAGTTGAAGCCATGGAGCCGTGGACGATAGAACACCACGTTTTTGCATATGACTGTTTTGTCAAGAACAACCAATCTATTACCACAGTTCAGTGTGAGTTTCGTTGCCATTTCAATATCCACAGAAATAAAGCTGTTCCCACTCGTAACACTACCCTACGTTGGGTTAAAGCACTTCGTACACGAGGTACACTAATGAACAAAAGACCGCCACGGGGCTACACGAATGGCACGTACCCCTGAAAATGTGGAAAGCGTACGACTGGCCCTGCTGCGCAGTCCAAGTCGATCTGCTCTGAAGCATTCTTCTGAACTTGGCCTCAGTAATCGTTCGGAGCGCTATATCGAGATGATAAACAACTTCTTTTTACCTGAATTACGACGAAAACATATTCTCATCCGGCATGTGTGGTTTCAACAGGATGGAGCGACAGCCCACACAGCTAGAGCATCAATGGATGTTATTCGCCTTCTCTTTCCTGGTCACCTCATTTCCAGGTTTGGTGACATTCATTGGCCTCCTCAGTCCCCTGACTTATCCATGCGCGATTATTTCTTGTGGGGTCACCTCAAGGCACATGTTTACGAACATACATTGGAGGAACTGAAGGAAGCCATTTGCGTGGAAGTCGCCCAAATCGACAGAGCGATGTTGAAAAGAGTGGAGGCCAACTTCCATGAATGCCTTCAGAAATGCATCAGTGATAACGGACACCACATAGGAGATGTTGTTTTCCACACTTGATTTTGTCAAATGCTATTTCAATATGAACTCAAATCTTTCAATAAATTTCTTTGTAAGAAAAAAATAACAATTTTGTGATTTTGTAAAAAACGTCCATCCTTTCTGCCTCACCCTGTATTTATATAAAACCTTTCTCACTACTCAAAGCACTTTACATAGTAATTGGGGAACCTCTTCAACCACCACCAATATGAAAAATTCACCTGGATGATGCAACGGCAGCCATTTTGTGGTTGGATGCTCACCACATATTATTAGGTGGTGTAGGGGTGAGAGTTAGGGAGCCAAATAGAGACAGGGAATGAATAGGGGGCCATAGTGGACAATTTAGCCAGGAAATCTGGATACATCCTACACTTTATGAAGGATGTCCTGGGATCTTTATTGACCACACAGAAAGTAAGGGTCTTGATTTTACGTTTTCATTCCATTGCTATGCCGATGATACGCAGCTCTATGTGAGACTGGATTCGACTTCTCTTACACCTCCATCAACTCTTTCCTCTTGCTTGGATGAGATTGAGGCCTGGATGTCCAAGAACTTCCTCAAGCTGAACAGCACCAAAACTGAAGCTCTTTTAATTGGCACCCCCCCCATCAACTTCGTTCCTCTATAAATTGTATTTCCTTTCCTGACTGTACCATTACCCTCTCCCCTTCTGTTACAAATCTGGGTGTCAAGTTAGAGTCCCATCTGTCATTTGATACACATATCCATCACCTTTGTAAAATTGCATTCCTTCATCTCCAAAACATAGCCAAACTCTGTCCCTACCTCTCCCTCTGTGATGCTGAAAAGCTGGTTCATGCCTTTGTCTCATCCAGGCTGGACTATTGTAATGCACTCCTCATCGGGATACCCAGCAAGAGCCTTCAAAAGCTCCAACAAATTCTAAATAGTGCTGCAAGAATCTTGATGAGGGTCCAGAAATAGATAGATAGATAGATAGATAGATAGATAGATAGATAGATAGATAGATAGATAGATAGATAGATAGATAGATAGATAGATAGATAGATACTTTATTAATCCCAATGGGAAATATGAACACATTTCACCAATCCTTTGGTCACTTCATTGTCTCTCTATCCATCTCCATATCGAATACAAACTCTGTTTACTCACCAGTGTATCCAAGGAAATGCTCCACAATATCTCAAGGAACTCCTTATACTACAATCCACTGCAAGAAACCTCCGTTTTACAAATACCCACCGCCTTCGCCCCCCTGACCAAACTTCATACAATGGGAGTCTGAGCCTTTGCAGCCACTGCTCCACGGCTCTGGAATGGGCTACCAGAGATCCTGAGAACACAGCAGATTGTAAAAAACAGCTAAAGACTTTTCTATTTAGGAAAGCTTCTCTGTTTTGATCTTGCTTTGCCTTTGCTTAAGCTTTTTATGTAGCACTTAGAGATTTTCTGGTAATGTAAAGTACCCTATAAATAAAATGCATTATTATTATTATTACTATCCAAAGGACGGTGTCCTCGTCACTGCACTGGGTCATTGAGGTCCACATTCAGACCACAGGTTAAGTGCCCCCCACTGGCCTTGCCAACACCTCATTCAGCAGCAACCCAAGCTTTTTCCTAGATGGTCTCCCATCCAAGTACTGGCCGGGTCCGGACATGCTGAGCTTCAGGTGGGTGACATGTTCTGAAGTGAGTGTGGCATGGTGACTGGTAAGCACTGCCCGGTTCAACTCAGAGTCGCAGGGTATCTGGGCCTATCCTGGTAGCTTTAGTTTTAGGGCAAGAAGCCACCCCAGGCAGACGAGCAGTCTAACGCAGGGTCCGTACACAAAGTGTTAAAAGATAAATCAGATATCAAGTGTTAATGTGGGTTTGATAAAAACTCTGGCCCAAAATGGACTGACACTTGTCAAATCTACATGGCTATCTGGTCCCTAGTGGGCAGGAAGAGAGCTGAACAGCCAAGCAACAGGACCCCCTCTGTTCTTCAATGGTTTGTTATAAGGGGGGGTCTAAAGAATTCTTATTATCCCTGATATCTACTGACGGAGCTATAAGAAGCAGAGCAAAGACACCTGAGTATAGTGAGTCCCTCCATGAAGATCCTCTGCACTGCAGACCAACATGATCAATGGGAAAAGTTAAATAAATAAACAAATAAATAAATACAAATTACAAGACAAAAAATAAATAAATAAAGTCGCTAGCCTTCTAGCGACAGAACATTTGTCTCAGACAATGAAACCAAAGTGATGCTTGGGAATAAAGTCAGAATCCAGACTTGTACAATGGCCCTCGCTGATAATTGTACGTAACAAATGCTCTGCAGATCAATCCCACGCCTTCTGAAATGTACTTTCAAGCTGTAATTTCTACCGGTTCTTTTTTTTTTTCCTTCTTCTTCCTCTTCTTTTAAGTACGCGCTCAATATTTCAATCTCTCTCTCTCTCAAGCTGTGTTTTTACGTCTCAGAAGTCTAATGACTTTTCCAACATGAAATATTAGCTTTTAAAATCTTTAAAGGGGCAAATTTTGAAAAATGTCACCCATGACAAATGCCAGAAGTAGCACAAGTAAGAAGCAAGTGAACTTTCTTATTAGCGGGCATGGCTCATTTGTCTTGGGAAATAATTTGTTTTTACCTTCGTTTCATTTTCACAATGGAAGCAAGGAGACAAGGGCCCTTTGTTCATAAAAGTGCTGCCTATTGATCGCCAGGACATCGGTCAGCTTCTGATCTGCACCGGCGTCTTCGGTGGATCTTGTGGTTACTTTTCAGCTTTTTTTTTTCTTTTTGTTATTGTTATTTTCTTTTCTCTTCAGTCATTAACAGTTTCATTTTATCTTACAGAAGTCGTCCAGAAGTGAAAATTAAAATGACATCCTTTATTAAAAATGCTTTACTGTTGTGGACAGGTGTGGGAAAGACAGGTCTGGATACACTGAGGAAATTTTTGGGGAGCCAGCCGGGTCATCCTTTTTATTGTCCGTGGACATTGTAATCAAATCAAAAAAAAATTATGCTTGTCGTCTTGGGTGTCCTATAAGCAGGAATTCAACTATAGTGGTGGGAGTTTCAGTTGCTCCAGTGAAGCTCCATCTGGCGGGTTGCTCTGGCCCCAAAATGGTGCCTCCTTCTAGAACACCTGGGATTTTATGGCGGCAAGACTGGAAAAGATGGGGCTAACCATCTTCACTGGACGGCTTCTTGGCACTGTAGGAAAAGAAGAAGATGACAACATTAGTGACAGCGCCCCCTTTTGGTAGGTTATTACATATCTCAACTCACCCCATTCCTAAAGCCACTTCCGGTCCTAAAGAAGGCAGCCAACATCACTTCCACTTTCGGTCCTCAAGATCCCACCTCCTTCTGATGTCATTTCCGGTTCCCACAACACCATACTCCTATTACATCACTTCCCATCTACGAAATATATATGGCGGCCATTTTTGTTTTTCCTCAGTTCTGCTTTGAGCTCACATCTGTAAAGACCAACCTTAAGTATATGGAGTGAATCCCCGAACCTTTCAGCTTATTAATATTCTACAGATCAACATACAATACAATACAATACAATTTAGTTTTGTATAACCCAAAATCGGACAAGAAGTGCTGCAACAGGCTTTAACAGGCCCTTCCTCTTGACAGCCCCAAAGCCTTGACTCTCTAAGAAGACAAGGAAAAACTCCCAAAAAAAACCTTGTAGGGAAAAAATGAAAGAAACCTCGGGAAAGGCAGTTCAAAAAGAGACCCCTCTCCAGGTAGGTTGGGCTTGCAGTGGGTGTCAAAAGAAGGAGGACAATACAATACAATACAATTCACAAAACAGAACAAATCCTCAATACAATATAAAAATAAAAATTTTACAAGTGCGGACCAGAATTTAACAGTAGATGATATCACATAATGTGATTTGGGTTTGTTTAGTGTCCTGGAGGCCTCAACCATCAAGCTGCCTCCCCATTTGGCCAATCCACAGCTGAAACATTGCTTGGCCAGCCAATCCGATGAAAGGACCCCTCTACCCCACATGTCAGCCATCTTCACTTGCAGCTGCTCTGAAATTACTCCCCTTAACACTAGAATTACCGATGCCTACGAAAAAACACATATTCCCGGCCCACCTTAAATCCCTTCACACCTCTCCATCTGCATCTTTTGTTTTGTAAATGTGTCGATCAACACAAGCAGCAAGCAGACTGCTGTCCCATCACCCCCACCACTGCAGAAAGAGCAAAAAGTTCTCCCAGCTCAAGCCAAGGCTCCTTATCTGCGTGTGAGGTGCCTGGAGTTGTAGAGGGTTAAATAATACAGTATATCGTTATTTGGAACACATGTGGGTTCCGTGTCTACAAAGATCTGGATAAGTGTAGGATGAAAGGAAATACGAGAATTGCAAGAAATGCTGAACACATACCTAAAGCAGAAACCTCTTCCATGTTATGCTAATAATGACGTGAAGTGTATAATGTATGAAGACTTTAGTCCAAAAATCAAATAAACACGTGCACTTTTATTCAAGAATATAACCAAAGAAAAAAAAATCATTCGATTTACATGTTGCGGTCAATGAGAGAGCTTTTTGCCCAAGCTGAGTTCTGTCAAGGCAGGGAATGGGATAGCAGGCTGCTTGCTGCTTGTACTGATTGAATCGTTTACAAAACAAAAGACGCTGATGGAGAGGTGCGAAGGGATTTAAGGTGGGCCTGGATAACAAGTTTTTTCGTAGGCTTTGGTAATTCTAGTGTTAAATGTGTTTTAAACTGAAGTTGGCTTCAATAATGGGCAATCACTTGGGCTGCAGACACTCATCCACAGAGACTCACAGGTCTGCTTTCAGTAGGTCGCCCTCTTGAATTTCCACATCCAACCCAAGCATTACAAGCCATAACTTTAAGATATCACTCTTAGCACAAGAAAGTCAACTGATGCTGATGCTGTAAATGCATTGATTTCTGTCCACATCCTGGATATGTGCATTTTATAGTCATTTTCTTGAAAGATAACATTACTCTAACTAGCCCCAGACATGTTTGATTTTGTGCTGATCAACTTCCTTAACCCTTATGGGGTGGATGTCGACATTTATCGATACGACTGGTTGAGGGTAATTGGTGACTGCAGTCAACATTCAGGAGCCGAGTGCAAAAAAAAAGGCTGTAAACGTCGATAAAACTCACCATTACATTACAGATAGTCCCTGTTTACTGGGAGGACTGTTAGACTCATTGACTTGACGTCAGATCCCTGCATGTGCGTGAGTAGCGGAGAGTAAACAACATCTAGAAAGGCATCGATAGCAGATGAGGTAGAGTAGCGAATGCTCAAAGCAAATGACTCCATGTGTATTATTTATCTATTTATTTATTTTTTACGTATTATTGCTGAAGTGGACTCTGACTTATTGAACTCGATGATTTTGATGCAAGCGATCAGGAGATTGGAGATTGAAAACAACAGTCCTTTGCTGATTGTGCAGCTGATGTGCCTATGGTGTTTGCGTGGGAGGACTACACAAACACTTATTGAACTCTGATTTTGAATGGAATGATCTGTAAATCAAAAATGAAAGACAGGTCCCTGCATCAGCTGATCAGTCGCCAACTGATCATAGTGATGAAAATGCTTGTGTAGCTGACCTACCTAAGGCAATGTTGGCTCTGGAAGTAATGCGCAATCATAGATATTTGGCTTGACACTGTGGTCATGAGAACCTTCACCAATTGGGGCATGTGGTGCCCCAAAGCACTGTTAAAACTAATAGACAGAAAGCCGATCATATGACAAGCTGAACACAGTCACATGCATCATGTCAGCACAACAAATGAGGTAATTTAAGTCAAAAAATAACCAAAGAATACAACACGCTCTGCATTAAACAAGCCAGCGTGCACAGGCTGCCTCCTTAAAAGTATAATTAACTGTCTTTTAAGGAGCAAAGTCTAATTACACCTCTGTCATTGTCCCATTTATGTATTACTTTATTAAATGTTTCAGCATTAACAGGCCAAGTAATAACTGGTATAAGGTAATAACTGGTAATAACTGACATCACGCTGATCTTATAGAATTTTAACCAAATATTTTTAATCAATACATGGTCCTTTTTACAATTTAATACAAGTGTATATACAGTCATATGAAAAAGTTTGGGAACCCCTCTTAATTCTTTGAATTTTTGTTTATCATTGGCTGAGCTTTCAAAGTAGCAACTTCCTTTTAGTGTGTGACATGCCTATGGAAACAGTAGTATGGTACTGCATGTCAGCAGTGACATTAAGTTTATTGGATTAAAAGAAAATATGCAATATGCATCATAACAAATTAGACAGGAGCATAAATGTGGGCACCCCAACAGAGATATGACATCAATACTTAGTTGAGCCTCCTTTTGTAAATCTAACAGCCTCCAGACGCTGTCCTCCTATAGCCTTTGATGAGTGTCTGGAGGTATTGTTAACCATTCTTCAATACAAAATCTCTCCAGTTCAGTTAAATTTGCGGCTGCCGAGTATGGACATCCATCCATTTTCCAACCCGTTGAATCCGAACCCAGGGTCACGGGGGTCTGCTGGAGCCAATCCCAGCCAACACAGGGCACAAGGCAGGAACCAATCCCGGGCAGGGTGCCAACCCACCGCAGCGAGTATGGACAGCCTGATTCAAATCATCCCATAGATTTTTGATGATATTCAAGTCAGGGGACTGTGACGGCCATTTCAGAACATTGTACTTCTCCCTCTGCATGAATGCCTTTGTAGATTTCCAACTGTGTTTTGAGTCATTGTCTTGTTGGAATATCCAACCCCTGCGTAACTTCAACTTTGTGACTGATGCCTGAACATTATCCTGAAGAATTTCTTGATATTGGGTTGAATTCATTCGACCCTTGACTGTAACAAGGGCTCCAGTTCCTGATCTAGCCACACATCCCCACAGCATGACGGGACCTCCACCAAATTTGACAGTAAATAGCAGGTGTTTTTCTTAGAATGCAGTCTTCTTCTTCCGCATGCAAAGCACTTTTTGTTATCACCAAATAACTAATTTTTTGTCTTATCAGTCCAAAGCACTTTGTTCCAAAATGAATCTGGCTTGTCTAAATGAGCATTGGCATACAACAAGTGACTCTGTTTGTGGCGTGAGTGCAGAAAGGGCTTCTTTCTCATCACCCTGCCATACAGATGTTGTTTGTGCAAATTTCGCTGAATTGTAGAACAATGTACAGATACACCATCTGCAGCAAGATGTTCCTGCAGGTCTTTGGAGGTGATCTGTGGGTTGTCTGTAACCATTCTCACAATCCTGCGCATATGCCGCTCCTGGATTTTTCTTGGCCTGCCAGACCTGCTGGGTTTAACAGCAACTGTGCCTGTGGCCTTCCATTTCCTGATTCCGTTCCTTACAGTTGAAACTGACAGTTTAAACCTCTGAGATGGCTTTTTTGTAGCCTTCCCTGAAACCATGACACTGAACAATCTTTGTTTTCAGATCTTTGGAGAGTTGCTTTGAGGATCCCATGCTGTCACTCTTCAGAGGAGAGTCAAAGGGAAGCACAACTTGTAATTGACCACCTTAAATACCTTTATATCTCATGACTGGACACAGCTGTCTATGAAGTTCAAGGCTTAACGAGCTCATCCAACCAATTTGGTGTTGCAAGTATTCAGCACTGAGCAGTGACAGGCATTCAAATCAGCAAAATTACAAGGAGACTAACATTTTTTCACCGCCAGTTTTTCACATTTGATTTAATTTCATACAACTACATACTCCATCCATCCATCCTCTTCCGCTTTTCCGAGGTCGGGTCACGGGGGCAGAGATACCCAGACTTTCCTCTTCCTGGCCACTTCTTCTATCTCTTCTGGGAGAATCCTGAGGCGTTCCCAGGCCAGCCGGGAGACATAGTCCCTCCAGCATGTCTTGGGTCTTCCCCGGGGCCTCCTCCCGGTTAGACATGCCCGGAACACCTCACCAGGGAGGCGTCCAGGAGGCATCCTGATCAGATGCCCGAGCCACCTCATCTGACTTCTCTCGATGTGGAGGAGCAGCGGCTCTACTCTGAGCCCCTCCCGGATGACTGAGCTTCTCACCTATCTTTAAGGGAGAGCCCAGACACCCTGCGGAGGAAACTCATTTCAGCCGCTTGTATTCGCGATCTCGTTCTTTCGGTCACTACCCATAGCTCATGACCATAGGTGAGGGTAGGAACATAGATCGACTGGTAAATTGAGAGCTTTGTCTTACGGCTCAGCTCCTTTTTCACCACGACAGACCGATGCAGAGCCCACATCACTGCGGACGCCACACCGATCCGGCTGTCGATCTCACGCTCCATTCTTCCCTCACTCGTGAACAAGACCCCGAGATACTTGAACTCCTCCACTTGAGGCAGGATCTCGCTACCAACCCTGAGAGGGCACTCCACCCTTTTCCGGCTGAGGACCATGGTCTCGGATTTGGAGGTGCTGATTCCCATCCCAGCCGCTTCACACTCAGCTGCGAACCGATCCAGAGAGAGCTAAAGATCACGGCCTGATGAAGCAAACAGGACAACATTATCTGCAAAAAGCAGTGACCCAATCCTGAGTCCACCAAACCGGACTCCCTCAACGCCCTGGCTGCGCCTAGATTTTCTGTCCATAAAAGTTATGAACAGAATCGGTGACAAAGGGCAGCCCTTCCCTTTAACTTCACTAAAAATCTTTGTTTGGAAAACACCACAGTACTCAGATGTTCCTAGGAAATGAAAGACATGCCACTGTTATCTTTTTTGTTGAAAGGAGAGTCAATTATTATGCAGGCTGAGAGGGGTTCACAAACTTTTTCATATGATTGTACTTAAATGGGTTACTAAAAGCATAAAGAAAAGGACTGAAGGTAACTACAGGGTTAACTTAAAGCCTGGGCATGTCTGGCTTTTGCCTCATCTAAAGGGACCAGCAAGATAGTAGCTAAGGATAAAATGAAGTAAATGAGTAATAAACACCCCCTTAAAAAGTGAGGACAAACTAACGAGAAAGCCCAAACACCCCTTGTGTGTAGCAGGTCCACAGCTCATGTCAACAGGGCCACTTTTTAAATAAATAATCGCTGCACTAGCGGCTTAGTGTGGGGGTGTGGTAGTGTGGTGTAGCGGTTCTCGCGTGATTCGTGATGTGGACGGTCCTCACGTAAGTGCACATGTGAGGAGTCATCCGCATCCGTGATTGGCACCAGGAGCCACTAATTGCCACATCTGATCCATGTCCTCGTAATAAATAGAAGCACGAGGCGGATGAAGGAGAAAAAAAAGAAAAAAGTGAACAGAGGTTAAGAAAAGAGAAGGAGGCAGCCAGAAGCAGGCAGGGGAAAGCCAAGTCTTGGTCTGGATCGGGAGGCCACCAGACCAGTCAAGCAGAACAACAACAACAACAACATTTATTTATATAGCACATTTTCATACAAAAAGTAGCTCAAAGTGCTTTACATAATGAAGAGAAGAAAAATAAAAGACAAAATAAGAAATTAAAATAAGACAACATTCCTTAACATAGAAAGGAGTAAGGTCCGATGGCCAGGGTGGACAGAAAAAACAAAAAAAAACTCCAGAAGGCTGGAGAAAAAAATAAAATCTGTAGGGGTTCCAGGCCACGAGACCGCCCAGTCCCCTTTGGGCATTCTACCTAACATAAATGAAATAGTCCTCTTTGTAGTTCGGGCTTTTCACGGAGTCACTTGATGCTGATGGTCATACAGACTTCTGGCTTTTAATCCATCCATCATTGTTGGAACATCATGGTGCTTTGGGTAGATGCGCCACCACCAACAGGACACCGGAAAAGGAAACAGAAGAGAGAGTAGGGGTTAGTACAGATTTTGAATGAATAGTTATTATAATGAATTAGATATACAGAGTATCAGGCTTAAATTACAGTGAAGTTATGAGAAGGCCATGTTAAAATAATGTGTTTTCAGTAGTTTTTTAAAGTGCTCCACTGTATTAGCCTGGCGAATTCCTACTGGCAGGCTATTCCAGATTTTAGGTGCATAACAGCAGAAAGCCGCCCGCCTCACCACTTCTTTTAAGTTTTGCTCTTGGAATTCTAAGGAGACACTCAGTTGAGGATCTGAGGTTACGATTTGGAATATAAGGTGTCAGACATTCTGATATATAAGCCGGTGCGAGATTATTTAAAGCTTTCTAAACCATAAGCAGAATTTTAAAGTCAATTCTGAATGACACAGGTAACCAGTGTAGTGACATCAAAACTGGAGAAATGTGTTCGGATTTTCTTTTCCTGGTAAGGATTCTAGCAGCTGCATTCTGCACTAGTTGCAAACGATTGATGTCTTTTTTGGGTAGTCCTGAGAGGAGTGCGTTACAGTAATCTAGCCGACTGAAAACAAACGCATGAACTAATTTCTCTGCATCTTTCGATGATATAAGAGGTCTAACTTTTGCTATGTTTCTTAGGTGAAAAAATGCTGTCCTAGTGATCTGATTAATATGCGATTTAAAATTCAGATTACAATCAACGGTTACCCCTAAGCTTTTTACCTCCGATTTGACTTTTAATCCTAATGCATCCAGTTTATTTCTAATAGCCTCATTGTATCCATTATTGCCAATCACTAAGATTTCGGTTTTTTCTTTATTTAATTTGAGAAAGTTACTATTCATCCATTCTGAGATACAAGTTAGGCATTGTGTTAGCGAATCAAAAGATTTGGGGTCATCAGGTGCTATTGATAAATACAGCTGTGTGTCATCAGCATAGCTGTGGTAGCTCACGTTGTGCCCTGAGATAATCTGACCTAATGGAAGCATGTAGATTGAGAAGAGCAGTGGACCCAGGATAGAGCCTTGTGGAACACCATATAGAATATCATGTGTCTTTGAGTTATAATTACCACAACTAACAAAGAATTTTCTCCCTGCCAGGTAGGATTCAAACCAATTTAAGACATTGCCAGAGAGGCCTACCCATTGACTAAGGCGATTCTTAAGAATATTATGATCAATGGTGTCAAATGCGGCACTCAGATCTAAGAGGATGAGAACAGATAAATGGCCTCTGTCTGCATTTACCCAGAAGAAGGTCACCTGCATGTAGGGTGACTCCCCTGGTGCATAGCCTGGATGGGAGAAGCAGGGGAGTCACCAGTAGAAACGTTGATTTTAAAAAGACAGCTTCCAGTCATTGTTTTAACCTCATTGTTTTTAAAGGATTTTTTTTTTCTAACGGATTTTAACCTCCACCCTTTCACTTGTTTTTATGGATTATTTATTTGAAGATTTTTAAGACACTGTACTATTTATTTGAACACTGTTTTGTTTGCTAGTTTTAAATAAAAGCACTTTGGCACTTTTTGCACCATCCACTTGCTTTGTTGTGCCTAACTGTGCAGCTCATCGGTGACATTACTGACGGTGTTGGGTTCAAGGGCTCCCAGAAGCAAGAAGGGAGCATGGAGTAGAACCCACATCGTCACACCCCTATATTGTGAAGCGGTGATAAGATCAATAAGAAAACCTGTGGGGCACCCATATGAACGAAGCGATGTTTAGAATAATGGACATATATACGAAGTTACTGGTGACTCTGGTCAATTAACTAAGATGATAGAATTCCTCATATTAAGAGTCTGATGCCGTGATGCATTAGATAAGGTCATGGTAATAGGGAAGTATAAAAGGGAATGAATTGTTTTATTGGACTGAGACATTTGTGCCAATAAAGAATTGCTCTGCATTTTCATCTGCTCACTACGAATGATTAATATGAAAATAGAAGAAAGTTTTTCCATAACAATCTGAACTGATCTCAGTTCTAGTGATCTGATCAAATGCGGTCGTCCCAAAGTAGGTAGGTGAGCCCCCCATAGCACTGCCCGCTGCTGTGACGTGTGGCATTTATAAGGACACCCTTCCATTCTGCAGATGCCATCCTGCTCCGTACTGAAAGCTGTTTCTTCAGCTGCATGTGTGGCACCTGAGGAACGGATTTGCCAATTAACACTTTATACGTTTCAGTCTCCTTTCAAAGGCTCTGCAATCACAACATGACCAAGGTGTAAATTAGAATCGGCGAAAGTAACATTTTATTGACTCACTCCTTTCTTTACGTTCTGCATCAGACTGATAAGGTCATCTTGACCTCTTGTTCTTTTATTACTTTGATGTCTTCATCAGGTTAAAGAAGCGAGTGTAATAAAGAACTTTCATTAGGATTCTCTCTGTAAAGCTGTCCATTTTCTCATAACAGCATATTGTCTCCCAATTCAGGCCCTCATAGCAATTTGTACAGAAGACTTTATGGAGTCTTGGGTGCTGCTCTTTTTTTGAATGATGGTGTGCGGTAGAATCAACAGTACATTTATATTACTGCTTTTATTTAAAGTTAATTAAAACCTGCAGTACATATTGTCACCACGCACTTAGGGGACAGCCAAAGGTTCCAATATGGGGCATAAAAGACACTAGAAAAAGGGTTGGTAACAAGCATTAATGCCAAAATTCGTCACTTCCCTTCCATTGCAGATGAACTCACTTCCGTCCCATCCTGATGACATCATTACCTCTTGGTTTATGATTATCAACAGTTCTGAGTTCAAGCTACCGAGGCCCATGGCACCAACCCGAACTATCAAAGGCCCCCCCCCCCCCTAGTAAAGTTCATCTAGTGGCCCAAAAGGTGAATGGCTGACAGTCACCGGCCCGGTGATGGTTTGATAACACTGGCCAGTGCCATCACCACCCCATTACTGTTGTCACAGTGTAAGTAACGCAGTGAATTTGTATTTTCAGTGGGTTTCAGAATTTGATTGTTGAAGTATAAATAACAATTTGAACGGCTTCAAAAAGAATTGTTTTTATATTTGGCTGAAATTGCACCGTTTTTTTAATATTGGTGTTGGAATGTTCAGGGTCGTAACGCTGCAAAAAAGAAAAACAAAGGCTGGACCAGTACCAGTAAGCAATTTGTGTTTTGTAAGAATATACAGTTTATATTATTTTGTTTTCTTATTCCTTTTCTTATTTATTAGTAAATTGTAAACCTTAATTATGCATTATTTAACTGATTTAAGAAACAATAATAACTAAACTCTAAAAGAAGTTTCAAGGATGGGAGCAGTGGCTGCCGCAGTACAGCTGCTGTCTCATGGTAAGGTGACCAGGGTTCACATCCAGGGATGGAGTTTGCATGTTTTCTGGGTGTCCCTATTGGTTTCTCCCGGCTGGTGTGGTTTCCTTCCACAATCCAAAATCACACAGTTTGGGTGGACTGGTGACGCTAAATGGGGCACTATGCTGTGTGTTTGAGTGCCCATGCTGTGATGGGCTGCTGTCCTGTCCCATGCCCATTGCTTGCTGGGATAGGCTCCAGGTGCCTGGTAACCCTACCCTGAATAACTGGGTATAGAAAATGGAAGGATGGACATGTAAAGTATGGACTTATTTCAAGTCTATCGCCAAATTTGATCTCTCTTGTCTGCTTGGGCCAATGTTTTGTGGTCATTGTTGCCCCAGTATACAAACTGGGCCATTGTCTGCTGCCCACATAGTGCCAATATGTTTGCCCACACTTGGCCTACACTGGCCCACTGTCACTTTGTTTGCTGGGATGGATTTAGATATAGACAGGCTCCGAGGTGTAGGAAACTGTAGAGAGCACTTTTGGCAAATGTTAACAGACAATAAGTCAGCAGAACAACAAAACTTGGCAAGAATGCTGCCAAGGTGCATAATAAACCCGAGGGAGGACGGGGGACCTGCTGCTCCATTAGAGCTTGAAAACTAAGCAAGTAAAACTTCAACTCATGGATAATTTCCCTTGCTTATTCTTCATTAAAATTCACCAATGTGCCTTTGTTTGTGGGTCCCTCTGTGTCTTTTACCTTTTATTTAATCATATAAATTCTTTCTCTTTAAAAAGTTCTTCTTCAGGCCTAAAATATGGTAACTGAACCTGTTAAAGTGCCTTCACCACATGCTGGGTCCAGAGGTTTGGAACTGCAGGGTGAACCTTAGAGACCCTGGGACCACCATTGCCTCCAGATTTCTCACCCATTGGCCTGGAAATGAGAGACAGATAATGTGGATGTTCATACAGACCAAACTCTGGATGGTAGTCAGACTTTTGTCTCATCTTCTCATGCCACTTCACAACAGTAACACTCTGAAGCAGAGGCTCCCATTTAATGCTAGCATCCTTAATGCCTATGAAAAATGTTGTAATCCTGGGCCACCTTAAATCCCTTCGCACCTCTCCTTCAGCGTCTATAACTTTAAGAGTGATATCTTAAAGTAATGGCTTGTAATGCTTGGGTTGGATGTGGAAAGTCAAGTGGGCGACCTACTGAAAGCAGACCTGTGAGTCTCTGTGGATGAGTGTCTGCAGCCCAAGTGATCGCCCATTATTGAAGCCAACTTCAGTTTAAAACACATTTAACACTAGAATTACCAAAGCCTACGAAAAAACTTGTTATCCAGGCCCACCTTAAATCCCTTCGCACCTCTCCATCAGCGTCTTTTGTTTTGTAAATGTGTCGATCAGCACAAGCAGCAAGCAGCCTGCTATCCCATTCCCTGCCTTGACAGAACTCAGCTTGGGCAAAAAGCTCTCTCATTGACCGCAACATGTAAATCGAATGATTTTTTTTTCTTTGGTTATATTCTTGAATAAAAGCGCACGTGTTTATTTGATTTTTGGACTAAAGTCTTCACACATTATACACTTCATGTCATTATTAGCATAACATGGAAAAAGTTTCTGCTTTAGGTATGTGTTCAGCATTTCTTACAATTCTCGTATTTCCTTTCATCCTACACTTATCCAGATCTTTGTAGACACGGAACCCACATGAAATGCATGTATCCCAAATAACGATATACTGTATTATTTAACCTTCTACAACTCCAGGCACCTCACAAGCAGATAAGGAGCCTTGGCTTGAGCTGGGAGAACTTTTTGCTCTTTCTGCGGTGGTGGAGGTGATGGGACAGCAGTCTGCTTGCTGCTTGTGTTGATCGACACATTTACAAAACAAAAGATGCAGATGGAGAGGTGTGAAGGGATTTAAGTTGGGCCGCGATTAAGAGTTTTTTCATAGGCTTCGGTAATTCTAGTGTTAAGGGGAGTAATTTGTTGATCAGCACAAGCAGCAAGCAGCCTGCTGTCCCATCACTCCAACCAAAGCAGCTCAAGTCGGCAAAAAGTTCTCCCAACTCGGGGCTCTTTATCTGTGTGTGAGGTGCCTGGAGTTGTATCACGTAAATAATACAGTATATCATTATTTGGAATACATGCATTTCATGTGAGTTCTGTGTCTACAAAGATCTGTGTAATTGCAGGAAATGTGAAGTGAGAAATATTGAACACAGTGGCGCTGTGGGTGGTGCTGCTTCCTCGCAGTTAGGAGACCCGGGTTCAATCCCTGTGTCATCCCTTCGTGGAGTTTGCATGTTCTCCCTGTGTCTGCGTGGGTTTCCTCCCACAGTCCAAAGACATGCAGGTTAGGTGCATTGGTGATCCTAAATTGTCCCTAGTGTGTGTGTATGTGTGTGCGCACCCTGTGGTGGGCTGGCGCCCTGCCCGGGGTTTATTTCCTGTGTTGACTGGGATTGGCTCCAGCAGACCCCCGTGACCCTGTAGTTAGGATATAGCGGGTTGGATAATGGATGGATGGATGGATGGATAGATAAAGTTTTTTCTTTGCAGAGAGAACAGGAAGAGGTGGGCTCAGGTGATTCTTTGAATAGGAAGTGATGTCATTTGGGGGCGTGGCTTTGAATCACTGCTTCTGCAGGGGGAGGAATAGAACAAGCATTAGGCAACAGTGCCTACCGCTGTTTGGGAGTGTAATTACGTTTAAATGAGCCTCGATGTCGTCTCCTAAGTGCATGTGTGTATGAATATACTCGCACACAGCAAACCCTAATTATCCACAGATTCCGTTCCCACTAAGTGCGGGTCATAAGCCTGCCCGTTGTACACACTGCCCATGACAACAACCAATTGGATGGTTTAGTGACGACCGTTTGAGGTCACTTGTGGCCTCTAGCAGACCAACTAGAAGTAAAAGTTGTAACGAGGTTTCCTGAGGTGAGGGATCATTAGGTGAGGGCAGAGAGCTGGCCTATCCACCCGACCCCTGACTTCTTACATCGGTGCTCCTTCTGACCCAGCGTCCTTCCAGAATCTCTACTAAATTTTTTCAGTGGGATTAATGCTTCAGTGTCTTCAGTTTTCATATCTGCAGGGTTTACATTCCTGCTGTCACCACAACCATCACAAGGAGAAGTGCTTTCAGAAAATGAGATGAGAGGAGAAAAAATCTTAACTTCATACATGGATGAGACCCTCACTGTAATAAATGAGAAGCAGCAGGCACACCAAGGTGATGCTTTTTGTTTAAAACCTTCCTTTCTTTACTGCACCGTTCAGGCTCACTGCTCTGTTGTCACACATTCATTTTACAAAACTTTTATTTACATTTACTCTCTTAGCAGAGGCTCTTATCCAAAGCGACTTACAAAGGAACACTAAACATTCTGCTGCTTGAGGAACTGAAGTCTGCCGAGCGAGTGAAGGAGCACATGAAGCAGGTCCTCGTTTTTCAGGCTGCCCCCCCCCTCTGAGGGGCTCACTTTTTCACAGACAGGACTGGTGATTTGGCAGCTTACATTATGTGAGTCTTCAGTAATTGCGTAGCTCGTGGACAGACATGAAGAAGTCATCTGATATTGTTTGGTGACCTGCTGAAAGGTGCCAGCCATTACAGACCACTGCTAAATGTGCCTCTGCGTCAGCCGTGCTATTAATAATTGAACCCAACCCTCTCTGCTACTCCCGCAGTCAATTAGTATGGCAGCCTCACTGCCAAGGCTGCGAAAAGTTCAAATCAAGTTCACATTTCAGTTGGAGAACCGAGAAGGAGCAAAAAAAAACACAGAAAATAATGGGAGCAAATCAAAAGGCACTGACAAGTAAACATCGATAAAAAGGATAAAGTACGGTTTACTACCAAGACGGATTTTTTTTAAAGCAGAATCTGTCATGATTTTGCTTTATAACTTCCTTGAGAGTCTTTTTGGAGATCTTTAAAAATCTACAAATATTTCTTATTGTCTAATACACCAAAAAAAAAGTGTACATCAGGCTAAATAACAAGTTTTAATTGGTGGATGAACGTGGATGGGCACACCATCCAGAATGTGTACCTACCTTCTTCAGATTGCTGGTGTGAGGCTCATGAATTGGAATAAGTGGGTTCAGGAATTTTAATTTACGTATAAATTCTCATGTGGAGTCCTAGAAGATAAAACATTTGATCAGTGAAAGGAAGCATTGCAGTCCATTATTTTTCTGTAGTTTAGCTAACAGCTAAGTTGTCCCACCATCTCATCAGGAGACTTTTTATCAAAGATTCAATGTCAAGAAGTGCTGCCTTGATTTTCACTTGGGTGCAATTCCCTTTAATGTCCACTAGGTGTCCTCAGACACATGATTCTGATGGATCAGCTGTGGAAGGAAATCGGCAGTCGGCTCTCATCCTGGCTGAACTGTGCTTTCTTTTTATTTAATCATTTTGTTGTCTTTTACATATTGTATTTCAAATTTTATTCATTGACTATATATTTGCATTCATTTTTCATATTATTTTTTTATGTATATTGTATTATTATAATGACTATATATGTATATTGTGAGGGACGTCAGGGATCTTAACCCGGCTGGGACGCCTCCTTAAAGGAAGGACAGAGGGAGATGGCTTTTGAACAGCACTATCTCCCCCAAACTGCTATTTGGCAGCCCCCCACCCGGGTTGCAATGGCACATCTGATTCCCACAGGGCTGTTGGGTTCTGTGGATGCCACCTGTGGGAGCTGCAGAATCCTATCTTGGGCTTCTGCCACAGCTGGGAGTAACTCCAGACCCCCCTAACGAGCCACCTGGAATGCTTCCGGGTGCGGCTTAAAAAAGGAGCCCGCTGCCCCGCAGGGATGAGCCAGAGACAGGAGGAAGAGGGATGAAGCTTGCCAGGAGGAGTGGAGGTGGAAAGAAAAAGTGAGAGAAGAAGTGCTGGGTGCTGTAGTTTTGGGCTATATTGTGCTTGGTGCTGGTGGGAAACGGGTGGAAAACGTTTCCCACTCAATAAAAGCTTTTTATTTTATTGAACTTGCATTTGTGTCTGCTGTGTTGGGTGTTTGGACCCCCAGAGGTCACTATATATATATTTATAAATCAGACGGCCAGAATAGGACATGATGTGGCAGCAGGGTGGATTCTGGGTACCGGAAATGATGTCATCAGGGTTTTGCCAGAAGTGATGTCAACAGTGGGTGGAGCGATAGTGATGTCATTGGGAGGTGGGGTTGTGGTATAGCGGGTCGGCAGCTCCAAAAAGAATGGCCGTTTTTTCAAATACTTCGTTTGGCCTTGTCGGTCTCCTTGGGCGCGTTGGGGAGTTGATGAAGTAATTGGGGCGAGATGCACCTGCACGTGAAGGAAGGTGTGATATTCCTCAGTTGCTGCAGTGCGTGATTGATACGCTGTGCCCATGGAGTACGGGACGCCACAGAAAACGAAAAAAGAAACGAAAGTGGAAAGAAAGGCAGGCAGAGTGAGAGTAGGGCACTGAACAAAGACAAGCCAGCCGGCTGATGAGAGAGAGAGAGGTCAGCGTGTTCAGGGGTCCCGTGTCGGAATGAGGGATCGGCACTCGAGGGACGTATCCTACCCACTGATTGTGCAAGGAGTGGGTATGATCGTGGTGGCAGCTTCTCCTGAAATCTGCAGGTGCGAGAAGGAGGGCGAGAGGACAACCGGCAGACGCCGACGGAGGTAGCCCAGATGGGGGTCGGCAGTGAGAGGACCACAGCTGCTGAAGTCTCCACCAGCTGAGCGCGCCATGGGTGAGCTGGGGAGACGTAGAAGGAGTTGTGCTTGGCTCACTTGCCCCAATGACTGTTGGATTTTAGTCTCATTTTAGCCTGGTTTTAACATCTGGACTTTCATCCTTTTATCGTTTTATGGATTTTTTACTTATTGGAAGTCCTGCACTATTTATTTATTTACTTGTTTTGTTTTGTTTTTGTTAAAAGCACAAAACACTTTTTACACCATCCCCTTGCTCTAAATGTGATTTGTCCTCATCTGCCAGCTCATCCAGTTACATTATTAATGGTGTCGGGTTCGGTGAAGACCCCAAAGCTGGAAGAGGGAGCATGGAGCGGGACCCGCACCATCACAGGGGTCTTCAGCTGAACTTCAGAGGAACAAGAGAGAGGATCAGGTGAGAGTGCCAACCCCTGGACCAGCTGACGAATAACACTAATTGAGCCTGCAGACTGTCCCCCATGCCCAAGTGTGTGACAATCCACTGTAATGGAACTAGACTGTCAGCGAGCCCCCAAACACGAACACACAAAGATTCCCGGGTTCAAATAATTGTGTGTTTATTACACAATTCCTCAAAAGTAACACAAGCACGAGTACAAAACATCTTTCTCTTTCCACAATTCTTCGCACCGCCGCATCTGCCCTCCTCCAGTCGAGTGTTGCTCCACATCGTCCGACTCACCTAGATAAGGTAGTGCGACCCCTTCAATTACGGACCCGGGAGTACTGCAGGGTCCACTACCCGATGGAAGTACTACAGAGTCATAAACTGGGGAGCACATTTCCCGACAACACCCCCTTGCACCACCCATGGTCCCCAGAGGGGCAGTGTTGCCAGACTACATCTCCCAGCATTCCCTGTTTGTTCCCAGATAGGGGCGGATATGGAGGGCTGCTGTCCTGGGAGAATAATGTTTCTCCCACAGCATCTTTAACAAGTGATAGGCTGTCCATCCATCCTTTTTGGCCATCTCTTCTGGGTCTGGCTCCTTCCACTCTCCTAGTTGGGATGCCCGTCTGCCTGCTCAGGGCCTCCTGTCCGGGTAAGGAACCATCCCCTTTTCTGGTTGGGATGCAGTACAACTCATGTGGCAGTGACGCCATGCATTGCCCACTTGAACAGCGACCCACATCTGAATCCTTGCAATGGCTCACAAACTCTTCGAAATGGAGGGTGTGGGGGTCTTCTCTTTAGTGGCAGTGGTGCAGCCGGCGATGAAGGAACAGCAGCAGGAATGCTAAGTGTTGCGTTGTGATGCAGTGCACCAGGGATGTTTGATGCTGTACTTCTGGATGATGGTCTGATCATTATAAGTAGGCAGGTGAACGTTCTCGTGTAGAGATACACAGGCAGCAGTCGCGTGGCCATCTTACATTCTCAACTGCTGGTGCAGCCAGCCTTCCAGGTCCCAGATCTCCACTTTGAAACTCTCTATTAACAACTCAGAAGAGACCCGCAGGTCCATTTTTGGGTCTACTGGGTGCTCAGGGCTTTGCTGAGTCAGACCCAAGGTCTTTACTTATCCCACTGTTAACACCAATGTAGCATGGAACATGTTGTGCTACCCACTGCGGACCCAAATGTATTTCTGCCAATTCCCTTGCAGGATGATTTTTACACCAATTAACTATTCCACAAATAGTTTTTTTACGTGTTGTGGAACGTGGCCCAGACACAGACAGGTAGACATGTTTCAAGCACCACCACACGTTTATTTACAGTTGCTATTTACAATTGTGCACACAAACCCCCAAAACTCCCCCAAAGTCCAGGCCTCTTCACTATGCCTCACTCTCTTCAGGCCGCCTCTTCTCCTCTCCACCCGAGCTCTGTCCTGCTCCTCACCCAACTCCAGCCTCCAAATGGAGGGAGGCGGCCCCTTTTATAATCACCAGGATGTGCTCCAGGTGCCTCCCGACAATCTTTCACCGGCACTCCCCAATGTGGAGGAATAGTGCCGGCTGCGCACCCGGAAGCACTCTGGGTGTGGAGGAAGTGCTGAGGTCCAGAGCTCCAAAGGCATTAGGGTGACCACAGACCCCTACAGGGTTGAGTTTCAAAGTTCTGTGCCCGTGGTCCCCATAGCCACCAGAGCGGTCGCCCCCACATGGTCTGGGGGAGGCGTAAGCCCTCCTCCGGGGTGTCCCGGCCAGGTTGCCCCCCCAGCCACCTGTGACAGTGTTTTGTTTTGATTTTAAAAGTATATTTTCCATTTTTTTGACATTTGTGCTGCTATTTTACACCTTTGTTTACTTCCCCATTTTTAATTTTTGCGTGAAAATGATTTCAATTGCTTTGTTTTTCCTTGCAAGTGGCACAGTGCAGTGGTCCTTACATGAAGCTCATTACGCTGTCATCACTGCGCGCCTCTTTCCTGCAGTGGCCTGAAGCTGTCACCAACTGATTTTTGCAGACAAACTTACTGAATATTTTCCTAAATGCTAATTTCTTTTTTTTTTTTGCTCATTCTTTTGACTCAGAGATGTTTCTTGCTTCTTGGCTTTGTTCTGCTTCGTTGCTGATTTTCTGGTTACTGACTTTTTTGCTGGTTTAGACACCGATAGTTTTACCAAATCTTCTGGCCTTTCCAGTTCTTACTCTGCCCCTCTTTCACAGCCTTCTGTACACTTTTCTCTTTTGGGGGCTCATTTCAGCCTCGTTTAGCCACACTGCAATAATGATCATGTAAGTGTGGCGAGATCGCCATTTTATATGAACACCCTGTGGCTGGCAGTGAAGCTGCTCCTGTGAATGACGGACTCCCAGCTTATAATATTATTGACCCAGCGGCAGTCTCCTGAAGTACGGTGACAAAATTGTATGATGCTATCACATTTAATAAATGGCACGATAGATAGATAGATAGATAGATAGATAGATAGATAGATAGATAGATAGATAGACAGACAGACAGACAGACAGACAGACAGACAGACAGACAGACAGACAGATAGATAGATACTTTATTAATTCCAAGGGGAAATTCACACACTCCAGCAGCAGCATGCTGATAAAGACAATATTAAATTAAAGAGTGATAACAATGCAGGTATACAGACAGACAATATCTTTGTATAATGTTAACTGTTTACCCCCCATACCCCCCCCACCCCTCGGTGGTATTGAAGAGTCACATAGTTTGGGGGAGGAACAATCTCCTCAGTCTGTCCGTGGAGCAGGACGGTGACAGCAGTCTGTCGCTGAAGCTGCTCCTCTGTCTGGAGATGATCCTGTTCAGTGGATGCAGTGGATTCTCCATGATTGACAGGAGTCTGCTTAGCACCCGTCGCTCTGCCACAGATGTCAAACTGTCGAGCTCCATGCCAACAATAGAGCCTGCCTTCCTCACCAGTTTGTCCAGGCGTGAGGCGTCTTTCTTCTTTATGCTGCCTCCCCAGCACACCACCACGTAGAAGAGGGCGCTCGCCACAACCGTCTGATAGAACATCTGCAGCATTTTATTGCAGATGTTGAAGGACGCCAGCCTTCTAAGGAAGTATAGTTGGCTCTGTCCTCTCTTGCACAGAGTATCAGTATTAGCAGTCCAGTCTAATTTATCATCCAGCTGTACTACCAGGTATTTATAGGTCTGCACCCTCTGCACACAGTCACCTCTGATGATCACAGGGTCCATGAGGGGCCTGGGCCTCCTAAAATCCACCACCAGCTCCTTGGTTTTGCTGGTGTTCAGTTGTAGGTGGTTTGAGTCCTTGATTAGTTCCTATACTCCTCCTCCTGCCCATTCCTGATGCAGCCCACGATAGCAGTGTCGTCAGTGAACTTTTGCACGTGCAGGACTCTGAGTTGTATTGGAAGTCTGATGTATATAGGCTGAACAGGACTGGAGAAAGTACAGTCCGCTGTGGCGCTTCTGTGTTGCTGACCACAATGTCAGACCTGCAGTTCCTGAGACGCACATACTGAGGTCTGTCTTTAAGATAGTCCACGATCCATGCTACCAGGTATGAATCTACTCCCATCTCTGTCAGCTTGTCTCTAAGGACCAGAGGTTGGATGGTGTTGAAGGTGCTAGAGAAGTATATAGAAGTTTCAGTAACCTTACAACAAGAAAATGCAACTGAAATTGCTTTAGGTTTGCTTTATTGGAAAGTAAGCGGCCCAGAGTAGCATGCTAAGCCAATTCACGCCAGCTGAGCGTTGTTACATCCTCGTCGATTCGGTTTACAAAATAGAAGAGACAGAAACCCTGGATGACGCCAGTTGTCCCCAACTTGTTGATAAACAGGGAAGTTGAAAGGAGATGTGACAAAACTCTGCCTATAAGAGGAATGACAAAGATGAAGACACTGAAGGGATTCTCTCCCCGAAGGAAGAAACACATGGACTCTTTCCAAGCATTTACCCCTCGCACATTTCGATGTCTAACAGGAGTTCAGAACTCAACACGTGAGAAACGCTATTTACAGTACAGACCTGAAAAGTGCAGGCTAATGCTTCTCACACAACAAGAGTATACAAAGAAGATTTTCTCGCACAGACACAACACTCCCCAGTCATGGTGATTCGCTAAAGTCTGATCCAAAACAACAGATTAAATCCAATTCACCCCAATGCGTTGCACACACTGTTTCAATCCATGCACATTTCACTAATAATATTTAGTATCACCCAAAGACTTAAGATTTAAGTTTAATTGCATCAGAAATTGTCAGAAAATATTTTCGCACTATACTTTGCTAATTTTTTCAAATACTCTTATTCTGAAGTATTTCAGACACTAAACCTATTTATAATAACTAAACTCTGTAGCTGCGTTTACCCAAAATGACCAAAGTTCTGCAGCTTTAGTTTGCTTCACGGGATTCTGGCAACAGTGTGCAACACATTGAAATGATTTCACGGACAAAATATCTTCGTTTTTAAAAGCTTTAGTAGAAAATCAAAATAGAGTCAAAAATAGAGAAAACGTTGGTACTGCAAAGTAAAGTCTGAGTTTAAAGAAAGATTCCATTTATGACTTTTATCTTGTTTGTTTCTCTAAGTTTGCTCGTACAATCGAACCGTTTCTAAACAGTCAGAAAACTGTAAGCCTAACCCATTAACAAACTGCAAATTGCTAACAACGTGTCAATTCCAAGCTGGCTTAATTCACACTCTGCTCTACAGATTGTGACAGACGACCGATGTCCTTGCCCAGTCGGGACGTCCTTCTGAGAAGAGGACTGGGGGAGAGGACATGTCAAAAGCAGTATCTCCCCCGGGACACGAGAGGGCAGCCCCCCTGGTTTGTATTGGGGAGCTTAGAATCTCAACCCTGCTTGGGCCACTTGGCCACCGACAGCGGGCGCCTGGACAGCTCCGGGAGTGCTGCCAGTAGTGGAGCTGGGTTCCCACTCAGCAGTTCCACCAAACCCGGGAGTGCTGCCAGAAGATGATCAGGGCGCACCTAAAAGAGGCCGCCTCACTCCATTCGGGGAGCCGGAGTCGGTAGGCAGAGGAGGGAGCTTGCGAGGAGAGGAGTAGAGGTGGCAATAAAGAGAGAAGATGGCAAAAGGACTGAGTATCATGGGTTTGTGCATTGTGTTGTGCTGAAGATTGGGAAGAAATTAAATGTGCATGTGTTTTGGACTTCTGCTGTCTGTCTATCTGTCTGTCTGTCTGTCTGTCTGTCTGTCTGTCTGTCTGTCTGTGTCGGGGCTGATCTTTCACAAGATATAGCAGGAAAGTTCGATTTCCCGTTAACCACAGGGGGTAAAGGTCGCTATAAGAAACTGATGTTCTAGAGGAATCAAGCGAACACTACATGAATTTAGCTTTCTAAGACTGGCTCTTACAAAATGCTCCACAGTTTTTTTTTTAGTAGTCTATGTTATGTTTCAAAAGGAGGAAAAACTTTTATTTTGCATATTATTTTGTGAAAAATTCCAAGTTATTATCCATTTGCTTTGCATTTCTGTCACATTTTCTTGAAAAAAATGTAGTGCTTCTGGCTGGTTTATCTGGGGGTAAAATATAATAATAATAATAACAACAACAATAATAGTAATAATAATAGATTTTATTTATATAGTGTCTTTCCCATACTCATAACACTTTTTGTGCAATCAAGATGGTGGTCATCTGGGTGACAAACACATTTTTAGTACGAGCAGCTACAGTATTTACATCTCATATACAGCGGTGGGCAAGTGAATAAGCCACCCACCTCCTGACAGATGGGGAATATCATTTGTATAAGGACAACCCCAGTGAGTCAGAAAGACTCCATGTTGTTCTTTGTGTTGCTGCTCCCTGTGATCATCCCTCCCTTGGGCATTTTTAATTTTTTTTCTACGTAATGGAGCTCATTTGTCTTCTGTAACCCCAGTCAGCATGTCAGAGTGTCCATTCTATCAGCCTTCTTCTCCTCCTCCCAGTGATTCACTGCTTCTATCCCAACTCATTGCCTTCATCTTCCGAATAAATTGGAATGAAATCCAGAGACGTCTTCACATTGTTTGCCAGTCGCTTGTTGAGAAATTTGACTTTCAAATGTGAGCTTGCGCTCCTGCATTGCAGTTCCCAGTTAGGTCTCACTTTCCACCCACTATAGCAGCTGTGATATAACTGCAAGTCGGCTTTCAAATAAGCAGCCGCTTGAATGTGACTTCAATTTTCTTTCTTTCTTTTTTTTTCCATAGCATGTCGCACATTTCATATTGGCCTGGCTCAGAGTGCTGTGCCGCATGCATAGTGAAGACAACTAGCGGCCCAGAATTAAAAACAATAATTGAAAAAGAGTGATTATGATGTGAATTTTAGAGGATGCTCTTCATCCATCCCTGAATCCCACTAATCCATCCATCCATTATTCAACCTGTTGAATCTGAACACAGGGTCATGGGGTTCTGCTGGAGCCAATCCCAGCCAGCACAGGGTGCAAGGCAGGAACCAATCCCGGGCAGGGCACCAGCCACCCGGGACAATTTAGAATCGCCAATGCACCTAACCTGCATTTCTTTGGACTGTGGAGGAAACCCACGCAAACATTCAAACTCCATGCAGGGAGAACCCGGGAAGCAAACCCAGGTCTCCTTACTACGAGCACCACTGCCCCCTTGTGCCACCTGAATCCCACTTAAAAGAAGGGAAAATAATATTCATTAGCTGAAACTAAAGATCTGGGAGAGGGGACAAGCGAACAGACATGAGACTCTTGGTTGTCATTGAAACACTGGTTGGCATCTCCCACATAGCTAGATGGCACTCGCCTCTGCAAAGTGAGATATCACATTAAGAAGAAAGAACAATAACAATGATGACTCAATAAGATGAACAATAATAATACAATAGAATCACCCAATAAATAACAGCAGCAGTGATCAAACGACAATGGCTTATGCATCCTACTCAAGCGTATTCCATAGTCAGCGAAATTCACTCTGTAAGGGACAACATGCTGGGACTGGTGTCCCCGCCAGAATTGGTTTAGGATCCTTACCTGGCTGGGACGCCAATAAAATGGAAGGACGGTGGGGTGCAGTATTTCCAGCTTATTGTCTAATCCCATACACTGGGTGGCAGCTTCCATTTGGACACCCGCAGAGAATGCCATGGATTATAGCCCAGCTGTGGGTTCCACTAAGGGGTGCAGCATGGAGTTACACGTCCAACTATTTGCACTTCCTATTTTGACTTCCAACAGGGGATGCCCTGGCAGCAGAAGTACTCCTGGGTCTTCAGTAGAAAAGATGGAGGTTGGAAGGTAGCACTCATATTGGAGGAGTAGCAGTGCGGTGGAGAGAGAAGAAGAGTGAAAGAAGGAGAGACGACCTGTTTATTGCCAGTATAGGGTATTCTTGTAATAAATGCCCATTTATTTGAAACTGACACTGTTTTGTGTGTTTGGGATTGGGGTTTGGGGCTAAGTGGCGCACCCTAGCCTTTTGTTTAAGAACACAGTAAAAGTGTACATCCATCCACATCTCTCCGACCTCTCCATGACTGTTTTTCCCACTCATGGTAAGAGGTCTGTGGTGAAGTGCAGTTTTAAATAAATAATCACGTCCTGCAGTGTACAGGCTCTCAACAAGTGTGGGTGTGCGCGTGCCAGCTCTTGATCCGGGGTTGATTGGGGTGCTTGGCTTATCGCACATTCACATGTACTGTAAATGCTAATGGATCAGTCAGGTGCCCCACTCACACCTCAGAGTGGGCAGAGGGTCACATCTGCACCCAGTCAAGCTGTATAAAGGGAGCCTGAATGGCAGAGAGAGGGCCAAAGAAAAACAACAGGGAGAAACAACAGAGAAACAGAGGAGAGAGTTAGCAGAGAAAAGAGAGAGGTAGGATGGTGAGAAGACCGTGTCAGGAGGAAAGGAGGCAGATGGTCTGAATTGTAGTGCAGGGATACACTGAACTGCAGAATGGTGTAGGAGCGGCCCCATTGTACAGTGTCTCCCGGATTAATGCCAATGGACTGGCTATGGGAGACATGCGTGGGGTCTGAAGGGGGGAAGACTTCCCCTGTCAACGGGTGTCTCCTCAGTCTTGATGGATAAGCTGAAGAGACGGCAATTTTAGAGAAGGGTATTGGGGCTTATGACTGTTTTTAGAAGAGGAAGCTGCTGTGATTTTCACTTCGGTTATATTGGATTATTTAGTGGACTTTGTCCTCCACTTTTGACACTTGATTTTAGGGATTATTTATTTGTTCTGAACACTTTGCACTGCACAGGGTTTTGAACACTTTTCAATTGAATTGTAATAAAAGCACTTGGCACTTCTCAACCAATCCCATGCTGAATGTGTGTGTCCTCACTTGCCCAGCTCATGTGGATACAAGTCTATCGACGGTGTCACATTTGTGTGCATAGGGGACAGTTTAACACTAGAATTCCTGAAGCCTATGAAAAAACTCGTAATCCCAGCCCACCTTAAATCCCTTTGCACCTCTCCATCAGCATCTTTTGTTTTGTAAATGCATCGATCAGCGCGAGCAGCAAGCAGCCTGCTATCTCATCACCCATCTTGACAGAGCTCACCTCTTCCAGCTCAAGCCAAGGCTCCTTATCTGTGTGTGAGGTGCCTGGAGTTGTAGAGGGTAAATAATACAGTATATCGTTATTTGGGATACATGCAGTTCACGTGTGTTCAGTGTCTACAAAGATCTGTGTAAGTGTAGGATGAAAGGAAATGCAAGAAATGCTGAACACATAGCTAAAGCAGAAACGTTTTCCATGTTATACTAATAATGATGTGAAGTGTATAATGTGTGAAGATTTTAGTCCAAATATCAGATAAACACATGCACTTTTATTCAAGAATATAAGCAAAGATAAAAAAAAGCATTCAATTTACATGTGGCTGTCAAGGAGTTAAAAACCAGAGCTCAAATGTCAATTGAGAGAAAGGTGATACGTGTTCTTGAATGGGACAGAGGTAAGAACTGCTGCCTTCTAACCCCAAGGTCCCAGTTTTGAGACTGAGCTACTATTATTATTATTATTATTTTTACAATATAATAAAAACATGATTTGAGTCTGTAACACCTAGTAAAAATCTTGGTGTAAAAGTTAGTGCTTGATTTTTTATTCTTCAGTTTTATTCTCTCAGTGATGTTCACGCGGTACAACAAACTTACCTCTCCTTCTGTGAATTGATGGCGTTTATCTCCATTCTTTTCACAAGAGCAGCGCTCTGGCTGATGCCTGCTCAGAACTAGTTATTGTACTGGCAATTAAAGATACCATGACCCATGACCGCTATCAGACTGGAGAAAGGCAGGACCGTACCAACAGACAGCTTCTTCACAGCACTTTCTCCGGCTAATAGGCTGCTGAACTCTGCTTGGCACCATAAATTAAAATGGCACTTCCACCTGCAGCTAAAGTCACTTCAGTACGCAAGCAATTCACCACACTAGTGTTTAGATCTGACAGCACCCCAAAAAGAAGAAACCTTTGATTTCAGTCTGTAACAGCCGGTGTAAAGTTTGGGTGCATATTAGCCTTAGTGTTAGGGGCTTGGATAATTGTAATCTTACTCCGACTAATCGGTGTTTTGGATGTTTTGGTCCCATTCTTTATTCATGGCTGAGGATCAGGGCACCGGCAGTGCAGAACTTGCTCAGGAATGGCAGAAGGCAGGTGTGAGGTGTGGAGGATGGCCTGGTGGGTGTCAAGAAGGGCAACAAAGAAGCCAAGAAAAACTTCAGGGACAGACTGATATTCTGATAAAGATACAGGGATTGGACTGCTGAGGACTGCTGGAAGAAAGTCATTTTCTCTGATGAATCCCCTTTCCGATTGTTTGGAGCATCCGGCAAAAAAAAAAGGTGAGAGGCGCTACCATCGTTCCTGTGTCACGCCAACAGTAAAGCATCCTGAGACCATTCATGTCTCGTGGGGTTGCTTCTCAGCCAAGGCAGTGGGCTCACTCACAATTTGGCCTAAGAACACAGCCATGAATAAAGAATGGGACCAAAACATCCTCTGAGAGCAACTTCTCCCAACCATCCAAGAACAGTTTGGTGACCAGCAATACCTTTTCCAGTATGATGGAGCACCGTGCCATAAGGCAAAAGTGACAAATTTTGGGTCCATGGCCAGGAAACTCTCCAGACCTTTAATCCCATTGAGAACTTGTGGTCAATCCTCAAGAGGCGGGTCGAAAAACAAAAACCCACCAATTCTGACAAACTCCAAGCACTGATTATGGGCTGCCGTCAGTCAGGATCGGGCGCAGAAGAAGATTGACAGCCTGCCAGGGTGAACTGCAGAGGTCTTGAAAATGAAAGAAGGGCCAGCACTGCAAATATGGACTCTTTTCATAAACTTTATTGTCAATAAAAGCCTTTGAAACTTCTGAAATGCTTGTAATTCTACTTCAGTTTTCCATAGAAAGAAGATTTAAAAACACTGAAGAAGCAAACTTTGTGAAAACCAACACTTGGATCATTCTCAAAATTTTTGGCCTCAAGTGTAAGTCAAATTTTTGGTTTAAAAAGGTCAAGTGATCCCCCACTAGTGCCCAAGTGTGCAATAAGGATAAAAAAAAAGCATCCAGTCAAGGGTCTGAGGTTAAGATGGCACCCAAATTGCCTTTAAAGACTCTCAGAGACGATGCCCGTGGAGTCATCCACGTTCGATCTGCCGTCTATCTGCAGAGTACACAATGCACACTGGTCCTGTGGCTCGTAATTAAATTCCTGGCAAATCCGAGCAGCTCTTACATCCATAATCAGCCAGAGTGAGGACCTCCTGACCCCCTCGTCTTCATTATTTATGCGGTACAATTGTCAGTTAACTGGATTCTTGAGCATTTAAGGGGACGGCAGATGCTTTGTGTACTTTAGCACATTACTTCGATGGCAAAATTAATGGAATCATGCAGGCGTGTAAAATAAACCTCTTTAGAATTACTGAAAGGCTTAGAAAAACGGCACAGCATTTCAGCTTTCATGGGTCTCCGGAAAACAGAAAAGGCAAAGCAAACAGCGAGAAATTATTATTGAGAGTGGAACATTAGACAGATATTGTATTCTGACGCGTCTAGACTAAGATTAAGATGGCATAAACTCACAGCAAGCCATCACACAGATTATTATCTTTTCTTTAACAGTAAAGTGCATTCTTACTGATAAGCAGATTTTAATTATAAATACAGAAATGTTGGTAACTCAGATTGCTTTAAAGGAGCAGCACAGCTACACAATGGTGACAAGAACCTCTGTTCATTTCTTGGCCTGATTGTGGTCAGAGAGGCATTTGAAATCTTGACGCACTCATTTTTTAGATTTGTTCGGTTAGTCCAGCTGTCTCACTGTGTGTTACGTTAACCGTTACTGGTTTGCTGTGGAATGTTCTGGATGTCTTTGTGTGAGTGTGGCCTGTGAAGGACCGACACGCAGTCCAGTTTTGTTTCCTGAAGTGGGGTGGCTCGTTGACTCCAACTCCTTGCCAGGCCATGATACAGTAGCAGTACCAGGAATTCATAAACTCTCTGTGTAACCCGCTCGGACTGCTCTTCTAGATTAATAGATAACAGCAGCCATAATCCTTGCAAACGGTTTAGAAATCTAACAAATGGGATTTCTGAACTACAATGCAAATTACTTACAGACATTAGCAGTGCAGACTTGGTGAACTTCTTAATGAGAAAATTGTCAAACTTAATAGCAGGATAGCATACCCCGTCTTGTCTTGCATGCACCACATTAGTAATTTAATTTTTAAAATGAAACCTATTACATACAATACAATACAATATATTTTTGTATAGCCCAAAATGACACAAGAACTGCAGCAATGGGCTTTAACAGGACCTGCCTTTTGACAGCCCCCCAGTCTTGACTTTCTAAGAAGACAAGAAAAAACTCCCAAAAAAAACCTTGTAGGGAAAAAATGGAAGAAACCTCAGGAAAGGCAGTTCAAAAAGAGACCCCCTTTGCAGGTAGGTTGGGGGTGCAGTGGGTGTCAAAAAAAGTGGGTCAATACAACAAAACAAGTCATCCTCAATACAATAGAGAAATAGAAATATGACAAGCAAAGAGCAGAATTCAACAGGAGATGATATCACATAATATGATTTGGATTTGTTCAGAGTCCTGGAGACCTCAGCCAGCAAGCTGCCTCCCCTATTGGCCATTCCACAACTGAAACAGCGCTGGGCCAGCCAATCAGATGAAAGGACCCCTCTACCCAATGATTTCTGCGATCCTCCATCAGGGATGACTTAGTCTTAGACAGGCAAAACAACCTGGCAGGTGGGCCGTGGCACCAAGTGCCACATTTGAGTACCGAGAAAAGAAACAGAATAGGTGAGGGTTAGTAACAAATAATAACTATTATATTACTTCTGTTTTAGTGCTAATGACTAACAACAGAGATGCAGTCTGTACAGTTAATCAGCAGCTCTAGTCAGGGTGTGCTAAACTGAAGTAATGAGTCTTCAGCTGGGATTTGAAAGCTGAGACCAAAGGGGCATCTCTTGTAGTAGCAGGCAGACCAGTCCACAGTTTAGGGGCCCTGTAACTAAAAGCTTGACCTTATTTTACTAATCCTTGGAATCAAAAGCAGACTGGCATCTTGAGATCTTAATGTGCGCTCTGGTTTGTAAGTCATGATAAGTTCAGATAAGTAAGCCGTACCTCGGCCATTTAAGGCTTTATTGTGAAATATGCCCTAAACTTAACCGGGAGCCAGTGTAAGGATTTAAGAACTGGAGTTATGTGTTCATATTTTCTTGTTCTTGTAATAATTCTTACAGCAGCATTTTGGATTAACTGGAGGCTGTATAAAGGACAGTTTGAACATCCAGTGAACACCGCATTGCAGTAGTCAATCCTACTAGAAATAAATGCAGGAATTAATTTCTCAGAATCCTGTTTATTTAGAAAGCACCTTAATTTCCCAACATTTTTAAAAGAAGAAACATGATTTGGACAACTTTGTAATATGTACTTTAAATGACATGCTAGAGTCAAAGATAACTCCTAGATTGCAGGCTGATTCAGTAAAATTAATGGAGATTCCAACTGAGTTAAATGATGACAAAATACTGTTGTGATCAGCGTCATTTCCTCCAACAATTAACATCCCTGTTTTATTGGTGTTTAAAGATAATATTACATCTTACATGTTCCTTTGACCCAGTGTCAAGAAAACTAGTAGGAAGCTCAACGAATGTTCTGGCAGCACCCATTCGTATCCTCATTATTAATAGCTCATTACTGAATGGAGCAGCTCCTGATTCACTAAAAGTGTCAGCTAGCAGACATTACTTAAAGAGCTAGAGCTGGGCCCACATACGCTTAATGATTGTAGACTGTAAAAGAAGTAGTATCAACACACAAAAAAAGGTTTGGGGTAGCCACCCGTCTATTGTCCCTGGCTGTAAAAGGGTATAGAAAACAAGAATGATGTGCTTAGGTTGAGTTCCAAAACTGAACTGAATAGGTTTTGAAATATGGTGGTTTTATAAGCCGTAAACCAGAAGAGATGTCATCCGAATGAAACCGAAAGTGACGTCAGTCTGGGGGGCGGATCCAGAAGTGACTTCTGTCTGGGCACCGGCAGTGACGTCAGTCTGGGCACCAGAACTGGAAATGACGTTAAATCAGGCAGGTTTTCCCTTATTTGGCCTGCAGTGATAACAGAGGTAGGTTTAGTGCACCCTGCCACCCCCTGGCCTGACGGGTAATTACCTCCACTTGGTCCAATCAGCTTCTTCCTAGACGGACATATGTGACAAGACCCATTTCAGATTTACTTTTTTTCTCTAAATTACTTGACAAGGTAGTCGCCATGCAGCTTCAGTCTCACCGTACACATCATTATTTATAATTCACTAAGACCATGGCAAGCAAGACGCACGCAAGGCATGGCAAGCAAGACGCACACAAGACAGAGCCACGCCCGCCTACTCACAGACCCCCGCCCACCAACAATTCACTAAGCAGCCGACCATGGCATGCAAGACAGAGACCAGACCATGGCAAGAAAGACGCACGCAAGTCCATGGCAAGCAAGACGCACGCAAGACGGAGCCACGCCCGCCAACTCACAGAGCCCTGCCTTCCAACTCTAAGACCATGGGATATGCACGACAGAGCCCTGCCCGCCAACTCTAACCCTCCTCCCGAGTCCACCCTCACTGTCGAGGCACGCAGCACCTCACCAAACATCACCTCAGTCACTTTTGTCTCTGCTACAGTCCACATGCACCTCTGAGCCACATTGACTTTTCATTGTTCTTTTCGGTTCCGGCTGCTTTTCTATATATAATCCACCAAGTTGCCCAACCATGGGATACGAACGACAGAGCCCCGCCCACCAACTCTAGCACTTACAGTCGCCGGTTGCATTAACAAGCAACCTTTGTGGCGTCGCATGCATGTACTTACACTGACAACAAATATGACAGCTCTTCCTCACGAACAAGATTTCTCAAGACGGGAAAAACGGAACACCTGCAACATTACCTTCACATTGTTTTCCTTTTATTTCTGATCCCGTTCAACAACTATGTGGCGACATTGACTTCTCAACTGTGACTCCGGAACGCGAGCTATATTAAGCGTCACCAACGAAGACTCACTATACCTTAATGAACAGGTACTGAAACGTATCCCTACCAACGAAGTAACTTTCACCAGCGTTGACTCCATCGTCACAGACGATCCCACACATCAACTTTCATTCCCCGAAGAATTTCTCAACAGTCTTACTCCCACTGGCATGCCTCTGCGTAAACTCAAACTTAAAATTGGTTCAGTCGTCATGCTTCTCAGAAACCTCATGCCAGCAAGAAGTCTCTGTGATGGCACTAGACTGACTGTTACCAGCATTCACTGCAATGTACTGGAGTGTAAAACTATCGCAGCTCCTACCTCACAAACTGTCCTTATTCCCCGGATTTCCCTGACCCCATCAGATTCAAATTTGCCTCTTACTTTTACACGCAGACAATTTCCTGTTAGATTGGCCTTTAATAATTAATAAGGCACAGGGACAAACTTTCAAAACGATATGCCTGTATCTGCCAAAACCAGTTTTCAGTCACGGACAATTGTATGTTGCTTTCTCCAGAGTTCCATCTTTTCATTCACTCACAGTCGTATCCTCAAACCCACCCCATTTGGACAAGTGTGTCTTTCAGGAAGTGTTCACCCATCAATAAATAATTATGCGGCGTATGCTACACCATGGGTTGGCTAGTCATTATTTATTTGAGAAATTCCAGTCTGGCTTCCACACTGATCAAAGTACAGAAATGGCACCAACACACATAGTAATTGACGTTCTGATATTCTGATATAACATTTGACACTGATCATTCTCCTTTATTACAGAGGTTAGAAAATTGCACTGGGCTCAAAAGCACTGTGCTTGCCTGGTTAAGTTCTTATTTATTAAACCGTCACCAGTATGAACAGAAATGATCTGACAGGACTCTATCATTATACTCAGGAGTTAAATATGATGCCCCGCAGAGCTCAATATTGGGACCTTTACTGGGACTTTCCATTGAAAACTCTCGTTAGAAAACATAACGGTAATTTTTGCTCGTTTGCACGTGACACCCAGTTATACCTTTCATTTTGACCAAATGACATTTCTCAGATGCTGTCCTTAATTAATTGTGTCAGTGAGTTCAAGGAGTGGAAGGTGCAAAAAATGACTTGTCTCTGAATACAGAAGGGACAGAAATGTTATTTATTGGAGGGAATGATGAGATAGCAATAGCATTCTTCTACTCTTTAACTTTAGTTGGAATCACCATTAGTCTGAATGAATTAGCACACAATCTAGGCATTATCGTTGACACTAGCATGTCATTTACACTACACATCACAAAACTATCCAAAACTTTGTCATGCATGCACCTCATAGGACCTCCTTCCAGGTTTATTAGAGGTATGCGATACCACCCTGGGCAAGAGGGGGCACAATCCCTAACATTCTGTCACCTACGACAGTGAGAACACCCAGTGAGGGCAAATGACTTCATCCCAATGACCGGAGAAGTAGAAATTAATGGACGCCTCAGACAATGGCGTCTCATATCAGACCTGAATTGTGAACGGCACGGAGCTCCAGATGATATTAACTGATTAATTCTGGTTAAAGATGTTATAAAGACTCCTTTTCAGGTTATTTCAATTTACTTCTGTATACAGCATCTTTTTGTTTGAATTTATTTATTTGGATTAAAAGAGGTAACCTCAACACTTCCCCAATGTTACGAGTATCCTTCCAGTCATCCACGGCATGTTTTTGGAAGATTAAGAAAGCAGGATACCGAGAAATCGATCATTTATTTCTAGTAAGATTGGCTTCTGAAATGCTTTATTCACTGGCTGTTCAAATTGTTCTTTATAGAGTTTTCAGTTAATTTAAAATGTTACTGGAAGAATTATTACACAAACCTGAAAGTGCAAACACATAACTCCAGTTACTGGCCCCTGATTAAGCTTAAGGACGATTTCAAAATCCTCCTTTTAACATGTAAAGCCTGAAATGGCCGAGGCTCTGCTTACATATTCTGAGCTTATAATGACTGATACAATGTGTTGCTGCACCCACCACACGACGAAAACAGCTCAGGATCCTGGTTGGCAACTCCCCAGGCAGACACATGGTCCAGTCCCACCCTCCGGAAATGACCGTCTATCTGTCGCAGCCAGGTGTTACGTGGGCGTCCCCTTGGCCTGGTCCAGCCACTCAGGTCCTCAACAATGAAGATCCTGCGAGCTGGATCACTCTCGGGGAATTGTGCCACATGGCCATAGTGCCGTTTTGACACTCCCTTACAATGCAGATAATGTGACTCATTTGGGACTGCATGAGCAAACGCTCATTCGACACAAAGTCAAACCAGCGGTACCCAAGGATTCTTCGAAGAGACACAGTACCAAAGGAGTCCAGTCTTTGTCTCAGTTCACTGGGTAGCGTTCATGTCTCACAATCATATAGCAAGACAGGAAGCACCAGGACTCTAAAGACTTGAACCTTCGTCTTTTTGCATAGATATCGGGAGCACCACATACTCCATTCTAGTGACCTCATGAACCCTCTATGCTATCTGACTTCATAGGAAGAGTCACCAGAGACATGAATGTCACTGCTGAGGGAAGTTAACCTCTCAACAAGGTCTCTCCACAGACAGACACACTGCTGATGGCTGTGCCCAAGAGGTCATTAAAGGCCTGGCACTTTGGTTTTTATCAGGACACTCACAAGCCCAGATATTCAGACTCCTTGCTCAGTCTCTCAAGCGCCCCGATCAGAGCCTCCATTGACTCCACGAATCATCATCAGCAAAGTCAAAATCTGCGAATCTCTCTTTACTAAAAGATGCCCCACAGCCGCTGGACCCCATGATCCTGCCCAACACCCAGTCCATGCAAGCATTGAACAGAGTAGGAGCAAAGAACACACCCCTGATGAACCCCAGAATCAACTGGGAAAAACACAGAGGTTCTAACAAACCTGAGGACATATTAAGATCTCAAGATACCAGCTTACTTATGATTCCAGCGATTAATAAAATAACAGTGGGAGGTCGAGCTTTTAGTTGCAAGGCCCTGAAGCTGTGGAATGGTCGACCTGCCACTATAAGAGGTGCCCCTTTAGTCTCAGCTTTTAAATCAGGCTGACTTCGGTTTAGCATACCCTGACTAGAGGTGCTGATTAGTCATGCATAGTGCATCACTGGTGGTAGTCAGTTGAACAGAAATATAAGAAACATAATAGTTTTAAGCTGTTAATAACCCTTCTCTATTCTGTGTCTCGTCTTGGTATCTGGATATGGCACTTGGTGCCACTGCTGTACTGCCAGGCTGCTCTCCTGCATATGGAGAAGTCATATAAGATAAAAGAGTGTTGGAATCATCAGATGGAGAGATTCTGTCATCATATTGGACAGGAGCGCCAGTTATCCGAGGTCTCCAGGACTTTGACTGTGTCTGACTTTATTTTGGACTTTTCTCTTTTCAGCGTTGTCAGCTGGCCATCGTTCCTCAATTAATTAATGGAGAGATGTTGATGGTTTCCATTTATGTTTAATCAGTTACTACATTTTCTTTGTGCGTGTTTTAACAAATATGCGTTTCTATGCGTACCAGTTCTGTATTTAGTGAATTTGTATCATTATACTTGTACTTTGACTGAGAATTTTTCACAACGCTTTGCGGCTGAACTCTGTGAAGAACACTAAACAAAAAATACGTCCTGCAATCTATATATATAATTCACTAAGCAGCCGACCATGGCACGCAAGACAGAGAACATGGGATACGCACGACAGAGCCACGCCTGCCAACTCTAACCCTCCTCCCGTGTCCACCCTTGCTCTCGAGGCATGCACACTACCTGCTCATGTGCCTACGCGCAACACCTCACAAAACACCGCCTCAGTCTCTTTCGACTCTGCTGCAGTCCACATGCACCTCTGAGCCACGTTGACTTTTCATTGTTCTTTTTGGTTCCTGCTGCTTTTCTATATATAATCCACCAAATCGCCCGACCATGGGATACGCACGCACGCAAGACAGAGCCCCGCCCGCCAACTCTAACCCTGTTCATTTGCCTACCATGGCTACCGCTTCAAATGTATTTCATGGAAACAACACTTCTTTCAATGTCATACAAATTCCTGCATCAGGTAACTGTTTGTTTCTATCAGTCATTTTTTTCTGGAAAAATGTAATTGACGAAACAGTTGCTCTCGAACTTTGCAACATGGCTGTAACCTTTGTTTGTCAACATTGGGATAACTTCGGCGATGTGCTGTCCGTTGTTCTTAGTCGCAGAAGCATAGTCATACAGTCTGCTCAACAATACGCTGACTACATGAATACTTCCGGAGTTTATGATGGTGAGGCAGAAATTGTGGCAATGTCCCAAATGCTTCCAGCCACTATCACCATTCACTTTCGAGAACGTCTTCATGCCTCTCCTCGAGTTTACAATCCAGCCCAACGTCTCTCCATATCCCTGCTCTTTAGCTGTCCTTTGGATCATGAGCATTACGAAGTTCTCTTGCCTCTCAAATACACACGTTATGATCTTCTGGTGCCATCTATTGACAATTTCGACATGTGCACACAGAGTACACACCCACGTGATCGCCACATGTACTGGAGTGTAAGACTATCGCAGCTGCTACCTCACAAACTGTCCTTATTCCCTGGATATCCATGACCCATCAGATTCAAAATTGCCTTTTACTTTTACACGCAGACAATTTCCTGTTAGATTGTCCTTTGCAATGACAATTGATAAAGGCACAGGGCCAAACTTTCAAAAAGATATGCCTGTATCTGCCAAAACCAGTTTTCAGTCACGGACAATTGTATGTTGCTCTCTCCAGAGTTCCATCTTTTCATTCACTCACAGTCATATCCCCAAACCCACCCCATTTGGACAACTGTGTCGTTCAGGAAGTGTTCACCCATCAATAAATAATTATGCGGCGTATACTATGCCGCAGGTTGGCTAGTATTGTATAAAAGGGTGGCTCTTAATTTGTTATGAGTGTGTCTAATATTATTTTTATCATTATTAAATATGAATTCTTACTTAAGTAAGTACAAGCAAAAACTCTTGGCATGTGTTTTTCGAAAATCTCTGGCCACTAGGGAAATTCCAAATGGCTGGAAGCTAGAAAATATTATCCCATTATATAAAAAGGGTGATCAGGCGAATCCAAGTAATTATAAGCCAATAAGCTTAACGTGAATCACAGGTAAATTACTGAAAGTAATTAAGGAGAAGATTGAGCAGCACATGGCAAGAACAGGAGTGTTAGTGAACAGTCGACATGGGTTCAGATGAGGAAGGTCAGGTTTAACTAATATTCTGCAATTCTATGAGGAACCAACAAAAAGATGCAATCAGAGAGATGCATACAATATTGTTTATTTTGACGTTCAGAATGCGGCACATAAAAAACCTAAATGAAGTGAGAATTCAGGGTGCAGTCTTTAGGTGGGTACAAACACATGAAGCAAAGTGTTATGGTGAGAATTAGGTGATGTTAAAAGTGGTGCCCAGCATGGGTTCAGTGCCAAGGATGCTGTTTCTTTTAATATATACAATTGATCTGATAAAAATATCAATAAGTTGGTTAGGTTTGAAGATGATGGCAAACTAGATGGAAAGATGGATAATGGAGAATCTGACAAATTTCTACAGAGAGATCTGGACAGCATACAGCAGTGGTCCCCAACCTTTTTGACAGCAAGGACCACTTTATTAGATGCAAATTTTTCCACGGACCGGTCGGGGGGGGGGGGGGGGGGTACAGTTTTATACACAATTTACATAACATTTCTATTATTATTAAGCAGTTCGCATACGTTTGCAACCCGAGATTTTTCTTCTTTTTTGCATATAACAAAGACATATGCTTTGCATTTGCCATTCCAACAGATTGCACATCACAAACATTAACACTGTTATCGTTTTTTTCGTGTCTGCCATTTCTATAGGAGGGGGACAATGAGTTAAATTCCAATGGATGTTTTTCAAATGTTGACAAGCAATAAGCAAAAGGTATCACTGAAAACCACAGACAACAAAAACAGCAAAAAAAAAAAAAAACAGTATGAGGAAAGTTCAAAGAAAGAATTTTTTTTACAATGTTTCTGTTTGAGGATCGTTGTGCAAACGAAATGCGAGGACAGATCTAACTGCTCTGTGGATGATTCATTCAGGCATTTCAAGGTCACTTCGTTGTAATGAAAGCATCTGCTGAATGTACTTCGTAGTAACACGATTTCTATAGACTCGTGTCATATTGGGAAACTATCGGGACCGTAACAATACTTTGTTATAATACTCTCTCCTCTCTCTGCACCGCTGCAAAGCCCTGCCCGCCAAGCGTTCTGAAAAGTCTGAGTGAGTCTCCGTTGCCGGCAGTTCTCCCGCGGCCTGGCTGTCAGACGGCTGCGGACCGGTAGTGGGTCGCGGACCGGTTTTTGGGGACCCCTGGCATACAGGATTGAGCATATTTGTGGTAGATGAAATTTAATGTAAGTAAATGTAAAGGATTACACATAGGAAGTAAAAATGTTAAGTTTGAAAACACAATGGTAGGTCTGAAAATCGAAAATACACCACATTAGAAGGATTTAGGAGTCATAATGGACTCGTGACTATCCCTTGCCAGACAGTGTTGAGGAGCCATTAACAAGGCTCACAGAATGTCAGGCTATATAGCGCCTTGATGTGTACAGTACAAGTCCAAGGAGGTTCTGCTCAAGCTTAATAACACACTGGTGAGGCCTCGTCTGGAGTACTGTATGCAGGTTTGGTCACCAGACTACAAAAAGAACAAAGCAGTGCTAGAAAAAGTCCAGAAAAGAGTGACTAGGCTGATTCCAGGGCTACAGAGGATGGGTTGGGAAGAAAGGTTTAAAGATCTGAACCTTTTCAGATTAAACAGAAGAAGATTAACAGGAGAACTGAGTGAAGTGTTTAAAATTATAAAGAGAATTAATCCAGTGGATCGAGACGGTGACTTTAAAGTAAGTTCATCAGGAACATGGGGACACAGTTGGAAACTTGATAAACTTGTCTTGTCTATATTGCCTATCACTTGCTTTATCCATTCTGGACCCTAATCCCTCTGCTTCTAATTGGCCATCTCTCTCACCCCTTCACCACTCAACAGCTAATGTGTGGTGAGCATACTGGCACAAGAATCATTGCCATTGCCTCATCTAGATGGGGGCTACACATTGGTGGTGGTCGAAGTGGCTCCCCTCTGTGTATGAAAGCACTTTTGAGTAGTGAGAAAGGTGATATATAAACGTAATTTATTATTATTATTATTATTATTTAGGGTAAATTTCAAACAAATATTCTGAAGTTTTTCTTCACACATGGAATAAGTGACCAAGTAGTGTGGTGCAAAGTATGTATTTAGGGTCCTTTAAAACTCAACTTGATGTGATTTTGGAAAAATTAAGTGGACAGGACTGGCGAGCTTTGTTGGGCTGAATGGCCTGTTCTCATCCAGATGGTTCTACTGTAATTTTCTAATTTAATGAAGTAAAAAAATGAATTAAGGTACTGGTGGACCACCATGTGCCACTAGGATATGCATAGAGGGGTGGGTTGTACAATAACCTTTATCACCTACTTGACTTTTGCTGTGAGAAGTGACATATGAAAATGAATTAATACATTAATTAGTGGAGAGCCATGTCCTAGTCATGGAGATGACTGAAAAGTACTCTGCACCCGAGTAGAATAGGACAAGTGAAGGAAAAAGTCAAAAGCCAAAAACAGAGAGAGAACAAATTGGATTTGATATCAATCGGGGAAGACTGCCAGAAGACCAGGAATTTCTTGCCTCGCCGCTAGTGGGCAGAACACAGCTTGTAAATGGTAAATGTAGGACATAGTTATTCATGAAAAGAAGAGGAAGAATAGGGAAAGGTTCTTTGGAATTTGTGGTTCTTTAAAAAAGGGAAGATAGTCTCTTTAATTCTGGAGTGTAGGGATGACAGGGTTGGGGTTGAATGCTGGCCAGACTCCACCAAGCAGAAGCAAACACTCGATGTCATGGAAGTGTAGATGCTACAGCGGGTCCTTGGCTTCATCCGGTTTGACCATGTCATGAATGAAGCCATCCTCAAGATCATGGGCACAGAAATGAGATGAAATATGGAGTATGATTTCAGTGGTATAGTCACATAATCCAAAGTGACAACAACTCAGTGGCCAAGACAGCCCTAGGACAGCCTGCGTGGCAAACAATCACATGGAACACCAAAAACACGCAGGGTCAACTGCATCAAGAAGAACATGTGACAAGTTGATATTGCCCTGGAGATGCCCTAGATTCAAACAAATGGCAACTGACCTGTTCAACAGCTGACCCTGCACAAATACAGGATAAAATCTAGGTCAGGTCAGGTAGAAAAGAAATCTCTTCTGTTGCTCTAGCTCTGCTGAGGTCTCTAGCAATGAAGGAGACCAGATCAGGTCAGGTCAGGTTGGGGTGCAGACACTGGTACAGTGCATTGCTGCACCCGCCACACGATGAAACAGCTCGGGATCCTGGCTGGCAACCCCTCAGGCAGACACACAGTCCAGTCCCACCCTCCGGAGAAGTTACATGGGCGTCTCCTTTGCCTGATCCAGCCACTCAGGTCCTCAACAATGAAGGTCCTGTGGACTGATCACCCTTGGGGAATTGCGCCAAATGGCTGTAGTGCCATAACTGACTCTCTCACAATGCAGGTAATGTGCCTCATTTGGGACTCCATGAGCAACCGCTCATTCAACACAAAGTCAAACCAGTGGTACCCAAGGGTTCTCTGAAGAGTCCAGTCTTCGTCTCAGGTCACTGGATAGCGTCCATGTCTCACAACCATATAGCAAGACAGGAAGCACCAGGACTCAAAAGACTTGGACCTTTGTCCTTTTGCATAGATATAAGGAGCACCACACACCCCTTTCCAGTGACCTCATGACCCCCCATGCTCTCCCAATCCGTCTACTGACTTCATAGGAAGAGTCACCAGAGACATGAATGTCAATGCCAAGGTAAGTAAATCTAGGAGGAAGAAGAAGAAAAGATGACAGGGCCTGCTAGATGGGCTTGAACCACCACATCCCAGAAATGATTCTTGACTGTGGAAGTGGCAACATTGAGAGGTTGCTAAGCTGCTACAGACAAAAACTACTCTAAAATCAACAGACTAACACTCAGTTGCAAGAAGAGAGAGGACAGAAAGGGAGAAAGAACTGCAAAGTTTATGGGAGAATACTTTTCTGGTAGGCAATTCTTCTGATCCAATTATGGAGGGCTCAGATGAGTCTTTGTAGTTTGTGTGAAAGTGAAAGTGGAGACTGGAAGAGGTGGGTTGAACGTTTGGGCAGAAGTGGACCACGAGGTGCTCCTTGAGGTGAGGGCTGTCTCAGCTATGCATGATGAAGAAGAAGAAGTCTTCTGCTTAGTTCCTTGTGTTGTTCCAATTCCTCTTCCTGATCTTCGTAGTAAACTGTTGTGGAAGAAAATTTTTAACAGATACCCCCCAAATGGAATGCACCAATTTAAGCAATAAAACACAGGCAGAAGAAAGTGTCAATCGTTATTCTTTATCTAAATCTTGCAAGAGGCTACAGCATAACTTATTAGCAAGTGGTGTAAAATAAAGAGCGTCCTTTGCATTCTATTTATACAATTCATTGATTAGATCACAATTCCAAGGAATTCATTACATAATTAGAAAACTTTTAACATGATTGGTTACACCCAGTTGCTAATGGGACATGACAAACATTGATACCGTAAATAACCACAATTAACCCCAGAATGTACATGACTTTTTAAATGTATTATTATTATTTTTAAGAGATGTGTTAATGAGCGTAAGATTTTGCACATTCATCCTGTTTCTCATGGTTTGTCAAACAATAGCTAATTTATAATCCAGGTGGGTACATCAACAGGAAACTTAGTACTAAGCGTTACAATAAAACTATTTCTTGCCAGGAAAGAGCAGCACAGATGTGATGTTTGCTGTGAGGGTGATAGGTTGATGGAGAAGTAGAGAGAAGGCCAGAAGGACTTGCATTGCGTCTTTGTGGACCTGGAGAAAGCATATGACAGGGTGACTAGAGAGGAGTTGTGGTATTGTATGAGGAAGTCGGGAGTGGCAGAGAAGTATGCGAGAGTGGTACAGGATATGTACGAGGGAAGTGTGACAATGGTGAGGTCTGCGGTAGGAGTGACGGAGGTGGGATTATATCAGGGATCGGCTCTAAGCCCTTTCTTATTTGCAATGTTGATGGACAGGTTGACAGACAAGATTAGACAGGAGTAACCGTGAACTATAATGACATGTGATCTTTAGCAAGAGTAGGGACCAGGTCAAGGAGATCCTGGAGAAGTGGAGCTTTGCTCTAGAGGGGAGAGGCATGAAGGTCAGTAGGAACAAGACAGAATACATGTGTGTGAATGAGAGGGCAGTCAGTAGAATGGTGAGGATGCAGGGAGTAGAGTTGGCGAAGGTGGATGAGTTTAAATAATTGGGATCAACACTACAAAGTAACAAGGATTCTGGAAAAGAGATGTAGAAGAGAGTGCAGGCAGGGTGGAATGGGTGGAGAAGAGTGTCAAGAATAATTTTTAACAGACGGATATCAACCAGAGTGAAAGGGAAGGTCTACAGGACGGTAGTGAGACCAGCTATGGTATATGGGTTGGAGATGGTGGCATTGACCAGAAAGCAGGAAACAGAGCTGAAGGTGGCAGAGTTAAAGATGCTAAGATTTGCATTGGGTGTGATGAAGATGGGCAGGATTAGAAACGAGGACATTAGGGGGTCAGCTGAAGTTGGACGGTTGATAGACAAAGTCAGAGAGGCAAGATTGTGTTAGGTTTGGACATGTGCAGAGGAGAGATGCTGGATATACTGAGAGAAGGGTACTAAGGATAGAGCTGCCAGGGAAGAGAAGAAGAGGAAGGCCTAAGAGAAGGTTTATGGATGTGGTGAGTGAGGACATGCAGGTGATGGGTGTAACAGAACAAGATGACGAGGACAGGAAGAGATGGAAGAAGATGATCCGCTGTGGCAACCCCTAACAGGAACAGCCAAAAGAAGAATGATTATACCTTAAAATATAACATTTACTCTCGATTTATTATATATATATATATATATATATATATATATATATATATATATATATATATATATATATATATATATATATATATATATATATATATATATATATATTTGCTTCAAGTAAAATGCATTTATCATAGTGAATAATAACAGCTTCAGCCTTTAAGCATAAGCTCAGAAGGATATGATACTCAGCACAAGCTAGGTGCACAATGAACCAGGGTTTAAATTTAACTCTTGCACTTTCCCTTGTAAGGCTTGTGGAATGTCCTCACAGTTTATGAAAGTTCTCCTGATGGTTTCTGACCCTGCCTCTTTAAAGTTTCTGATTTCCACTTCTTCCCTTTGCCACTGGAAATATTCTTCATCGGTGTTTTTACCAGTCACAGTGAAGGTTGAAGGAGGCTGATGTCTTATTTCTCTTTTGTCTGTTTGATTGACACATTTATCAAAGAAAAGGACAATATTACTAAGAGTCTCTAATATCTCATGGTCATTAATAAAGTAAATCAAATGTCATTATTAGTCACGGTTTTCTAAAGCTTATTTTGGCTGACACAAATTGCCTTTCTTCCATGAATATTTAACTCAGTATAATTTAATTTGGTTAATAGATTCCATAAATACTTTTGCTGAATAAATAACTTTGATGGTCAAATGCAAATCTGCTAGATAAAAAGGACTCATTAATTATACGTCAGGTTCAAATCCTGACCTGGTCTTCATCTGTGAAGGTTTTGCATGATCTCTGCTCATTTGCAGCGCCTCCAGGACACTTCAGAGACTTTCATTTTCTTGACATTTTGTTGTGTTGCAGGCTTGTGTTAAAATTGCTTACATTCATTTTTTCCATTCAATACCCCAGAATGACAAAGTGAAAATAACTGAAGTATCCCCTTGACACAATCATTCGGACCCTTTACTGTAACACTTGACTCTTGGCTCATCTGTTTCCCATTCTGATAAGATGTTTCTACACCTTGCTTGGAGTCCACCTGTGGTCAATTCCATTGATTGGACCAATTAGGAAAGTCACACACCTGTCCATAGAAAGTCCCAGCGATGAGCAAAACATCAAAGGAATTGCCAGCAGAGCTTAGAGACAGGATTGTGGGGAAGATCTGGGGAAGGCTGTACAGCCGTGGACTCATCTCGGGCAAGGAGGGTGAGCTGGCATGTAGGGATGAGGTGGAGCGGCTGTCAGAGTGGTGCAGAGTCAATAACCTGCTCCTCAACACCACAAAAACGAAGGAGCTTGTTATTGACTTTAGAAAAAACAAAACTGACATCCAGCCACTCATCATTGGTGGGGCCTGTATGGAGAAGGTACCGGTGTTCAGGTTACTGGGCATTGAGCTGGAGGATGACCTGACCTGGAGCGCCAACACCAAGGAGCTGCTGAAGAAGGCACAACAGACTGTATTTTCCGAGAATCCTCAGAAAGAACCATAAAAAACATTTTAACAGTGCAGTTAGAAAAGAGAAAATCAACAATTTTGGAACTGTCTGCCATTGCACAATGAGAGCAGCAACAAGCCATGGAATTAAAGAACGGGTTTAATTAACAACAAGCACCAGCACCTAATTAAGTAACTGGTTGGAGTTGAAGGCCCTGACTTATTTGGTCTTCACTCACTAGAACATTAGAACACTCTAGACGAGTACAGGCCATTCAGCCCAACAAAGCTTGGCAGTCCTGTCCACTTATTTCTTCCAAAAAAAACATCAAGTTGAGTTTTCAAAGTCCCTAAAGTCCTCTTGTCCACCACACTAATTGGTAGCTCATTCCAAGTGTCTATTGTTATTTGTGTAAAGAAAAACTTCCTAATGTTTGTGCGTAGTACTAGGGTGTTTTACTGTGTTAGCCATTATGAATGTAGTGAGAAGTCAAGCAAAATGCCCCTTTTATTGGCGAACTAAAAAGATTACAATATGCAGGCTTTCGAGGCAACTCAGGCCCCTTCTTCAGCCAAGATGTAAAGTCCAGATAAATAATCTCATCTGCTCCACTTTGATCGTACCCTTTTGTTGCCTCCTCGTAGAATTCCAGCATGTTAGTAAAACACGACCTCCCTCTTCTGAGCCCATGCTGACTGTTCAGAATAACTCCTGTCCTTGCCAAGTGTTGCTCAGTCTTATCCTTAATAATTCCTTCCATTAATTTTCATGTGATGCACGTTAAGCTTACTGGCCTATAGTTGCTCACGTCACATTTCATTTCTGTTTGGGTGCCAAGGAAAGAAATTAAGCAATTCAAAGGAATGATCAAAGGAACGATAGCAAATCTTAAAAAACAAATCAATTAAAAGGAAAGGAAAAGGAGTTACCTTATATACTCATGTATAAGTCAGGTCTTGAAACCCGAAAAATTGTTCATAAAATCAGACCCCGACTGATCATACGCCCGTTCAAAAATGCGACACTTAATTTTTTTTTTTACATCTTCTTGCCTCCTCCAATCTCACACCAGTTTCTCAGATGCATCAAATTTTGTTGCAGTAGCGCAGTTACCAATTTCTTTCACTTCTTCAATGTCTTTTAATTTAAAACCAGCTTAATATTTTCTACTGATCGAATGCTCCATCGTAGATAAGGGATGCTCTTACGATAAAGGTGTATGAGGGTGTGAGATACAAAAAACACAGAACAGTGCAAATGTTGCTTTGGAATAGTTTGGGTATTACCTTGTGGCCACGTAGGCACAATACATAGAAAAAAGGCCGTGTGCTCAGTGGTTACTCTCTCAGGTGGGAGTTAGCATATCGTAATCTCTTGGACCAATAGCAGGAGTTTTCCGCATTCGACTTATACGACTGACATTATACCATACCAGAAATTCTATATTTTAAAATAAGTCCCAACTCATCCACTGGAGAACTTATCTGTGAGTAAATATATACGGTAATTAGCAGCAAAAACTGGTCACCAATTAAGAATAGGGTGAGACTGAAAACCTACAGCCACTGCAGCCCTCCAGGACTAGAGTCTGAGAATGTTAAGTTCAGATAAGCAACTGAACTGTTGGTTGAACTCAGATTCGTCAGACGCTGCCTCAGGAAACCATTAACTGAGCTTTATGCACCATTATGTTCTCTATGAGCCACCCTTGAGGACAATGGAAAGAGAAGCAGAAAAAGACCACATTTGTCACAAAGCAGCTACAATAAACTAATGAATCCTTCTGTTCCATCAACGTTCAGCAAGCTAAGGGAGGTAGCTGTCAATACATAAAAGGTTTGGAGAGATTATAAACCCATCATACAGTTGAGTGATGATGAATCCTTGGACCCACAAGCCTTTTTCCGATAGCAGGTGTATAATCTTTCTCTCCGTCTTTCCATTTTCTGAGGTCACATCACCAAATTGAAGATTACTGAGTCTTCCAACAACCTCAGGGAGAATACAGAAAACCAACCTTGGCTTGGGTGCTAGTCTATCTCCTGTCACACAAACTCATTCTGGGCCACTTTAACATCAATGGCAAAACAAATCTGTTCATGAGAAGACTCGCACTGACACAGGGAGACCACACGCACTCCACAGAGATGCTGACTGGGTGGCCTTTGTGAGGCAGTAGCTCTAAATACTGTGCCACCATTCTGCCTGTTTGTGTATTGGGTGATGGGCTAAAGGGATCAATTCTGAGTGATGGCTATGAAACAATTCAAAGAAATGAAGCCGCACTGACTATTTAACACAAAACCTTTGCCTGCAGCATCTGCACCAAATCTTTCTTCTCATTACCAACATAGCAGCACACCAGGAGCTGCCTGACATCAGCATGCTAAAGCTATAAGGCATGATAGATGCTGTACATGTTTGCTTAATCAGCCAGGATATTTGTTCATGCTCGGGTGGCTAGATGTTAGCGACGAAAAGGAATAGGAGAAAATTCACAGGAGAGTCGATACAGACTAGGAGGGAGGATGCATGCCAAAGGCACCGCACTGCATTGTGAGCCGCTGTGAAGTGCTGCTTGAGAGCGGAAACAAATTGATCCGAGTGTGCTTGCCGAGATTGTGTCTGTGTGTTAATAAAGCCTGTCGTGTGTAATTACCTCGAGATAAAGCGCCCTTCATTCCTGTGTGGAAACCTGCGTGCAGCTAGGATGTAAACCATTCATTCTTTGCACGTTCCGTGCTTAAAAAAAAATACAAGGTGACTGCAAGGATTAATTAATAGACACTATGAAGTTTTATGATGTCACATTAACTTGTGGTGGGAATATGTCTGCCCAGAAATGCACTTGACATTTTCATTTTCATTCTTTTTATGGATCAGTCCAAGCATTTGACCCTCCTGGGTCAGTTTGGACTTCTTGAGCTTCTCTGACAGGAACAGATGGAGGTATTTGCCCTGTAGGGGGTGCCACTCCACCACAGGAATACACTCTGGTGGTCTCTCTCTCTCTCTGCTGTTAAGTTCACACTGCTAGTTTTTTATCGTCTCCCAAAATGGAGACTTTTGCAAATTCTCTTCAATATACTTCTGACAATGCTGGCTCACCATTGCAAAGTGAAAGGGTGAAAACAAAGATGTTTGTAGATTCCGACCGATTCACTCTCTCGTGTTGGTTTGTGCTTATTGGACGGTCCGTCCCTGATTGGATCCTGCTCATTACAGCATCCCATTTCCTGATTGGTCACCCTTCACGGAAGAAAAAAAATGTCCAGCAGAGTACGCATAAAAGAGCTGCTTATTGTGCTGCTTACCTGTGTAATTTGAGTTTTGTAAAGTTTGAATGTTGCTTACATGTGTAAAAAGAAAATTACTTACCAGTCGCTACAGTTTTGCAATAAATCCACAGGCTGACAGCATTAATATCTCTTCAAGGATTTCTTCCATCAATGCATGCATGTCCAGTGTAGGCAAAAGGCTACATCATATGTGCTTTTAGTTGTTTAAATGTGCACAGAGATACTTTCATAAATGATGTGGAAATGTTAGGGTGGATGGACATCATCTGGTTTAGTTTTGTAAAGGTGTTTGATTGCAATTGTTGCAGCTGAAGGTGGCACATCATGGTGTTAAGTTTAGGGGGCAAATACTTTGTGACCTGAGTGATGTAGGTATTGCTGGACTATATTCCTTTAAAAATCAAATGATCATTTTAAAAAACTGTGTATTGCATTTACCCAGGTGATAAAATTTATGAATTTATGAAGGAGCGTGGGGGCTCTGTGCCTAAAGGATCTGGGCTGGTAACTCAGAGGTTGCCAGTTTGAATCCCAGCAGTGACAGAAGGAATGTTACTCTGTTGGACCCTTGAGCAAGGCCCTTAACCCTGCACTCTGCCCCTAAAGCTTTGAGTAAGCTGGGGCATGCGAAAAAGAGAATTTCCCCTCAGGGACTAATATAGTATTCCCATAAGCAATATTAGAGGAAATCAGGAAGTTCTAAACACTTTTTTTACTTTTTTACAGAGTGTATATACAGTATGTATATATATATCCATTTTCCAACCCGCAGAATCCGAACACAGGGTCACGGGGGTCTGCTGGAGCCAATCCCAGCCAACACAGGGCACAAGGCAGGAAACAATCCCGGGCAGGGTGCCAACCCACCGCAGGCATATATATATATATGTATGTATATATTGTGGAATACCCCCAAGCCGACAGATGGAGCCCTCCCTGCAATGTGGAGATGACCCGAATTCCAGCAGTGCATCATGGACCTTGGAGTTTTCCTTCACAGCCCTGCTGGATACCATGGGGGGCGCCAGAGGATGCTGCAGGGAGGCATAAGGATTTATATTTGCATTATAACCCGGAAGCACGTCCTAGTCACAGGGACAGAGGAAATGACGTACTTCCGGGCTGAAGAAAGAGGAGTTTTCACCTGACCCGGAAGTGCTGGGGAATCACATGGACTGGGGAATCAGAAGCACTTCCGGGTTAAGATATATAAAAGGACTCTGGGAGATCCCAGCAGCGAGCCGAGTTGGGAGGAAGGGTGACTGAGCTGCTGGGAGTGGAGGATTGTGATTGTGTATTGGAATATTGATTTATTATTGAGTATTGTGGAGTGGGGGTGCTTTGTGCACTTATTTGTATTAATAAATAATAATATCTGGGACTTTTATTTGGTGTCTGACGCATTGTCTGAGAGTTCAAGGGGATGACAGCATCCCCTATCTGTCACAATATATATACTAGGGGGCTTACCCCCACTCGCTTCGCCCACTTACCCCCCAGCCTGCGCTACACACCAGCCACTTTGCATCTCTGATGCTCGTGTTGTAAAGAGGGGGGCTGAACGCACCCCAAGGAGACGCGATCGCTCCTCCCAAACCTTCTCTTAAACGGTGACACAATGGGAAACAAATAGTTTTTTTTTTACCTCCTTTTTGCTCGATCAGCTGCTGGCTTGCTGCTGCTGCTGTGCCGTGTGATCTGCATCTCTTGCGGCGCTTTGAACATTTAAAAGCCTGTACAGCTGCTATCTTTGTCATCTACTCTTTGTCTTTTATTTCCAACTCCAGGCGTGGTTAAATCAGTTGGCACAAAGTTTTGTCTCACGGGACATGAGTTTGTGATGTTTTAGCTTATAATTTAATAATGGAATAAGAATCTGAAAAACAAACAACATCACATTAAAGTTCGATAAATTTCGTAAAGAATGATACCAAACATATATATGTAGGTTTCAAAATAAGCCCGATTTAAAGTTTGACAAAAAAGTGACATAAAAATGGCATGTAAAATCATTGCACTTTTAGGCTTAAGATTTTATAAATAGAGAGTAGATTTCATGGAAACCAAGGGAGCTCCAGCAGCCCCAAGCCTGACACAGACAGGCAGAGTCACAAGTTCACAGCACACGTTTATTGACAACAGCTCCGTACAAACAGCACCGAATGCACAGTCCCTACAGTCTCCTTTTCCTCTCCCTTCCACCTCCACTCCTCCACGATTAAAGTTCATCCCTCTTCCTCCCGACTCTGGTGTCTCGAATGGAGTGAGGCAACTCCTTTCATGTTACACTTGGGAGTGATCCAGGTGGCTCGTTAGAATTAACTGGAACTACTCCCAGATGTGATGAGTTCTACAGCTCCCCCAGTGGCCCCCATGGAACCCTATAGGGCTGGGCCAAACTCCAACTCCCAGCATGCACTGCAGGAATCCATGGTGCAACAGGCGCCCAGGAGGGCTGCCCTCTAATGTCATGGGGAAGGTAGTGTCTAGTAGATGCTCTCTCCCCTGGTTATTCCATCCAGGTGACGTCCCACCCAGGTAATGACCTTGGGTGCCTCTTACAATATATATGTGTGCATATATATATATATATATATATATATATATATATATATATATATATATACAGTGGTACCTCGGTATACGTCCTTAATCCGTTCCAGATCCTTGGACTTATACCAAACAGGACCTATAACAAATTAATTTTTCCCATAAGAAATAAAGGGAAAATGATTAATCCGTTCCCATGAAAAAAAATCCTATTGTTATTGGCATATTATACATTGATGGGGTTGTATAAAATAATTTAAACACCGCTTAATACTAAAATACATAAATACAAAATCAATTAGATGAAATAAATGAAAATTTAACCTCACTTTACCTTGCTGAGAAGAATTGAGTGCCTGCTAAGACTGCTCTTTCCCATCCTTTAACCTCCTTTATCTTCCTCTTTTCCTCAATCTATCTATCCCCCCCTTCCTGGTGCCGACCCATATATATACATCCACCCGCGCCTCCATGGGCGCAGCACCTTAATCACACGCCGCAGGAAGCCAATGAAGCAATTGAGAACGATCGCACCCACACGTGCAGGTGTGACTCGCTCCAAATACCTCATTAACTCCCAGTGGTCCTGCAATTGTGCCCACGGAGAACAACACGGCTATACGGATTTAAAACCTGGCCCTTTTTTTTTGATGCCGTGGACCCGCTATACCACAGGCAGTCTTGGCTTTGTCTTAAGAGAGGTAAACAAGGGGAGCACGCGGTGTTCTAGCATGCAAGTCATATTCCAAACAAAGGTCATATACCAAGCAAAAGTTTTCGCGCCCAACAGGACGTATACCAAGTTGGATTTATTCCAAAGCGGATGTATATTGAGATACCACTATGTATATATATATATATATATATATATATATTCAGAAAATATATGGTGGAAATAACACATCTTAACATAAAAAAGGTTTGGGGCAGCCTCCCTGTATACTTGGCTGAAAAATAGGCAAAAAAGGTAAATGCAAGGTTGATACAGATACAAGTCCAAAACAGAACTGATTGGCAGAAGGAATATGGTGGAGAAAGGAAATGAACTGGAACTGGAAGTGGTGCCATCGTCATTGAGTCTAGGAGGAATTTGCCATGTTTGGTCTGCAGGAACAAAAGAGGAAGGATTAGTGCACTCTGCCATCCCCTGGCCTGGCGTGGAGTTACCTTCTTTTGAGCCCTTTTTATATATATACATATATATATATATATATATATATATATATATATATATATATATATATATATATATATCTTCTGTGAAGCCAGAAGAGGAAAAGATGTCTGTCGAAGTGGATTCTGGACCGGATGGGACGTCATCATCTGGTGCCAAAAGTAAGGAGGGAGGAACAGAGGCGGTGCTACTGGGAGGTATGTTCTTCAGTTGGCCTGCAGAAGGACAAAAGGAGAGAGTATTAGAAGTCAGTGCCAACCCCTGGTCTGGCTGAGAAATGACGCTCTTTAAGCCTGTAAAGCATCTCCCTTGCACACGTGTGTGAAAGCGTATTTAAGTCTCAAGAGTACAAGTGAATGTGGCATCTCTGTCTGTTTTATATAGTCAAAACTTTTCTTACAGACATAAAATAACTCAGGCTACCTTCTTGTTGTGTGTGAGTCATATTACAATCACTCAAGTCTGAGTCAATGAACTCCAACGTGATGCAGATGCTTGGTGTGGGATAACATTAACCTCGGATCTCCTTAAACGCAGCAGAAGTAATGCTAGAGACTTTTTGGGTAATATCCAAACAAACCTGGACAAAACATAAATTGTATGGCACTGACATTTTATATCAGCCCTGGTAATGACGGTTCACTCGGCACAATCACTGCTGTTTTATCTGACAACGGCAAGCTATTGTCAGAAGTGACTCCATGTCCTATCGACTTTCCCTTGGTCCTATCATCACCTATGGCATCCTTATTGGGAAATGGTGCAGCAGTGAAATGCCAATGCCCTTAGCATTGGTGGCCACCCCCTGTTTGGCAGACTGCAGTAATTAGTGCACTTGATGGCCGATTTAATGATGCTCTGCTTCTGTCGTCCCAGTCTCACCGGTCTTATTTTTCTCCTACGTCCTCATCTTTTTTCCTTTTATTTTCAAATTCACTCATTCTTAAGAACATGCGGTGTCTCTCTTTCCTCCACTCTGCCTGCTCATCTTCTTGACTCCTTTTCTCCATCTTTCTGCCCCTCTAAGTATCCTGTTTCCAGCCTTGAGTAGCTCTGCCAAGTTTTTTTTTTCTTTCACCACAGATAGGATAGAGAAAGGAATACCCAACTGACCCATCTTGCCGATTGCCTACAGGTCACAACCCCAGGACACCACACCCCTAGATATGTGAAAAGTGGTGCTAAAAATGGCGGCCAAGATGTTAATGAGTCACCTGAAACCTGATCACGACAGTCTCGTATTAACACGGCGTCCATGAAAAGTACTGAGGGATGCTCTTCTGCTGTCCAGTCCTTTAAATCCTGGCAGTCTGCCCCTCAGTAATGCTACTGTTGGTTCAGTGCCTCCCGATTCAGGGTGAGTGTTTGAAGGCATCTTCAGGGTGTGATTTCTGCTATAAACGTTCTGTGCAGTTTTGTTTAATTTAACATTTTTGGAATATTCAATAAACAATTGATTGCAAAGAAAAGAAAAAAAAAGACTCAAAATGGCATCATGGAAAAATGTGATGTGAAAAATGTCTTCAATCAAAAATGTGAACCCTGGATTTCTTGATCTTTAATACCTCTAAAAAATAAGTTTTAGTTATTCTTTTGAAGTCAAGGAAAAAAAATATATATATATACTGTATGTATATATATTGTAAGGTTTCTAAACTCTTTTGGGGCTCCCCGCAATGTGATGACATGCCAAAAAGTGTCCCAAAGCGCCATCGCCGCGTCTGTGGAAGACAACATATCGGTCGTTGGGGCAACCGCAGGCTCCCATCGTTGTAGCAGCTCGCCGCGAAAACAAAACGTAAAAGATCGCGGTCGTGCTATGAGTGCCTGCCGTTGATGGGTGATGCAAGGACTATTGTAAATGCAGGGAACAGGATTACTTGGCCATTTGTCTGGTCACGACTCTGCTTGACTGCTGTGTCTGTGTAATGGAGGGTGGTAGATCACGCTACAATAAATAACCACCGTGCTGTTCCTGTTTCAAGTGAAAATAAAGCTGGTTTTGCTAAAGTACTGAGACTCAACCTCCTGTTTTGTGGTGCAAGACAGGGACTCACTTGTCAAAATATATATATATACTAGACATTAAGCCTGTTACAATAACGGGCGCTAGAACAGTAGTGCATTCTCTTTAAGAATTTTCTTTATGCTCATTTTCCTGTTCCTCTATAGATCTATTTGCTCTTCTGTGTCTTTTTCTTTTAGCGTTTTTCTGACGCTCATTATCTTTTTTCTTCTTTTTTGGGTGGCATGTTGTTAGTAGATAGTCACAGTAACATAGGCTTGTACGTCCGTAATATTTTCTGTTACAGTAATACTGGCTTGTATGTGGCTGTAATGTGCGTCACTGTATTGTGTGCCTTTAATTTTCTCTCGCAGTAATACTGGCTTTGATGTCCGTAATATGCGTTTAATTTTCTGTCACAACAGTGGGCAATCAGCAGATTCTCCCCAGTGTAAAGGACAGCCGGGTCCCATGCCCGGCAGGGATGCCTCTGCTACATCTGTTCCGGGGGAGCAGCCATGGACTGTTCAATACCTCCCCCGGGACGCTTGGTGGCAGCCTCCCTGGAAGCCAATGATTCCCCAACCCGGCGCATGGCTCCATGGGAGATGGAGTCCTCCACAGCCTGGTTGAGGGCTCGGATGGCCGGCAGGGGGAGCTGCATGGAGTCAGCAGCCTGGCTGGTCATACCTTCAGCCCCACCCAGAAGGGCAATTAGGACCAGGTGGCCAAGCACCTGGACCGCTTCCGGGTGGGATATAAAAAGGGCCAGCCACCACCACTCAGAGAGCCAGAGTTGGGAGGAAGGAGGACGAAGCTTGTGGTGGAGTGGTGAGAGAAGAAGAAGTGTGGTTTGTTGTGCTAATTGGGAGTGTATTTGGGACTGTGTTGGGCCTGTGGGACACGGGGAATGCGTGCCCCACGGCTGAAGAGAAATAAAAAAGTATTTATTTAAGTACGTGCCTCTGCCTGAGTCTGTGCCGGGTCGGGCGCTATATAGCGCCTTTTACACCAGCAAATCTCTGTCTTGTGTGACGCGTCAGGTTGCCTTTGAAGCATCTGCTTTGAAGCATCGCACTGTGCCCCGTGCATGCGCACTTCAAAAGAAGACACACACACGGACACTGGACGCACACGGGGTTTTATTAAAGAGGATATATATATATATTGTGAAGGACAGCCGGGTCCTATGCCCGGCAGGGACGCCCCTGCTGCATCTGTTCCGGGGGAGCCACCATGGGCAGCTCAGTACCTCCCCCAGGACGCTTGGTGGCAGCTTCCCTGGTGGACGATGATTCCCCAACCTGGCGCAAGGGTCCATGGGAGATGGAGTCCTCCACAGCCTGGTTGGGGGCTTGGATGGCCGCCAGGGGGAGCTGCATGGACTTTCCAGCCCACCTGGTCGACTCGTCAGCCCCACCAGGAAGGTCAATTAGGGCCAGGTAATCAAGCACCTGGAACGCTTCTGGGTGGGGTATAAAAAAGGCCAGCCACCACCACTCGAGAGAGCCAGAGTCAGGAGGAGGAGGAGGAGGACTAAGCCTGAGGAGGAGTGGTGGTGCTGAGGTGGATAGAGAGAGACTAATTGTGAGTGTATTTGGGACTGTGTTGGGCCTATGGGACACGGGGAAGACGTGCCCCACGGCTGAAGAGTAATAAAAGAGTTTTATTTAAGTACGTGCCTCTGCCTGAGTCTGTGCCGGGTCAGGCGCTATATAGCGCCTTTTACAATATGTATATATATATATATCATGTCACACACGCACGCTTAGGTAGCAGCCAATAAGTCCTAAGGTGAGTGCTATTTCGCGAGATGAGGGGTTGGTTACGTGCACTGATGTCTCTCTCTCTTTTTGTCTGCAGAAAGAAGAAAAACTGTAATGCATCTACCTTACTTCCGCTCTCTCAAAATGGCCACCATCCCATACAACGAAACATCTGTGACTTCACTTCTGGTTCCTGCACGGTGCCATCACTTCTGGCCACTTCTGATGACATCACTTCCAGCTCTGCCTTGATGACGTCACTTCCCGGCCCTTCTCGATGATGTCACCTCCGGCCATTCCTGATGACATCTCTTCCATTTTTGTCACTTCCTCCCGCCATGTTTTTTCATTTGTCTATATACGAAGGGGGACCCAAAAATAACCGGGATTTTGTTGTTGTTAGGTTGGTACTTGTAGTATGTGGTTGGGCCGCTAGGGCAATCTAGTTACACTCCTCACAAGTCAGTCTGCCAAGTGCCATCAGTCTGGAAGGTTGTGCTTGTGTTCAGTGAATTTTTTTGTAAAAGTAGGTTGTGCAACAGTGTGAGAAGGAAACGCCCTGATTTGTGGGAGTCGGGCGATTGGTTCTTTCATCATGACAACACTCCATATCTCACACTGCTCTCAGCATTCGCCAATTTTTGGCAAGAAACGGTATGACAACCCTGAACCACCCACCCTACTCACGGATTTAGCTCCGTGTGATTTCTTTTTGTTCCCTCGGATGAAAAAAGACTTGAATGGAAGGCGTTTTGCTGACGTCGAAGAGGTAAAACAAGAAACGACCAGAGCTTTAATGGGCATTACTTCATCCGAATTTAAAAAATGTTTCGAACAATAGAACAAACGGTTAGATAAGTTTATTTCTGCCAATGGAGAGTACTTTGAAGGAGACTAATTGTAGTTTGTACAGAAAATTAAATTAAACACGTTTTAAAAATATTTTTGGGTCCCCCCTCGTAAACGCCATTTACCTGAATATCTGTGTTGAATGTGAGAAGTTTTTGATTTATTTTTGACCTTTTCTTTTCATCTTTGTTCATTGGACAATATACGGCATCATTCCCCAACTCTTTTTGAGTATTACTTTGTGTTTAATTCCTCCACTCTCTATCTATCTATCTATATATATATATATATATATATATATATATATATATATATATATATATATATATATATATATACCCATCCACCCATTATCCAACCTGCTATATCCAAACTACAGGGTCACGGGTGTCTGCTGGAGCTAATCCCAGCCAACACAGGGTGCAAGGCAGGAAACAAACCCCGGGCAGGGTGCCAGCCCACCGCAGGAATATATATAAATAAATATATATATATATATATATATACCGTATAAATATATTGTGATGGACGGCCCGGTCGGCGCCAATGACATCACTTCCTGTACTGCCTAAAAAAGATGCCATCTTTGTTGCCATACTCCAAGTTCTGTTTTGGACTCAAATCTGTGAACATCCCTGTTCTAATTTAAACCTATTTTCCACTCTTGGAACAATATACGGGTGGCTGCCCCAAACCTTCATGATGCCTTTTACTCATTCTTGTGACAATACATACATATGTGTGTGTTTGTAAAAATGTTATATATATATGAAATCATTTAGGTTCACATGACAGGCCTGTGCAGGCCAAAGCCTGCCTGTGTTGGTTAGGGCAGGCTGTCTGGTGGTAAGACAGGCCAGTAGGGATGCTGGCCAGTTTTGTGGGTCATTTAGATGGCGTGTATCCTTTTTTTAATTTTATGTGCCCCATCATAACACTTGTAAGTCTAAAGAACAACAGTGAGAAAGGCACTACCAGTACTCTGTTGTTCAGAAAAGCTTCCGTTTCCCCTTACCAATAGCAATTAAACAGGGTTACAAATTTTGTGCCCCAACAAGTTTTACACATTTTTATTTCGTGTTTTTGTAGCTTAGAAAAAAAACCAAAAAACAGATTGCACAAGAATCCAAACTTCTCTTGCCAACGACTCCTTTCTTTATTTAAAAAAACAAAGGGCAGAAGTTTAGCTGAAAGCTGCATGACCGTAAATCACCTGGCTGCAGCAACATTCAGGTCTGCAGCATTACAGATGTGTGATTGGAGATAAGATGGCAATGAAAATCTGAAACAGTTTTGGCAGTAGCATCAAAAATGGCAAAATAAGAAAAATAAAATGAATGACATGAAATCAATTAAATCTCAACACTGGCGACCTTTCCAGGGTTTCTTCCTACCTTGACTGTAGTTCTGCTGAGTTTATCTCCGGGCCTCCGCTGTCCCTAAATTGGATTAATGACATCTCACAATATTATCACACAGCAGTGTCTCACTGCACTCTTAGAGTTACTTTCTCACTTAAAGTTTTTTTTTTATTATTATTATTTATTCTCTCCACACATTAATTGTCTTCTTGTTTCCTATTTTTAACACCTCCCATGCAGATTTCAAACACCCCTGCTGTGTATGTTTTGCTTTCTTGCAGATATTTAGGCACAAGTCCTGCTCTCACTGTTTTATTCACAGAACTTCATTGTGAGATTTCTTTATTCTTGCGAGACAAGCTCTTTCTTCTTAAATGAGTTTCTAAGTGGCGGATTCATTCGGAGAAGCAGTGAGTGACTGATTAATTAGGAGATACCCTGGGTTATTAACTGCAAATTACCTGTGTGAGAGCAAATAAAAAAGTTACAGATTATATGTTAATGTTAAACCTCCTCAGCATTATGTTTACCTCTGGAAAAAATCGGGAGTGGTCTCCCCAGGACTTTCTTGTACATACTCAGGTATGGGGTTGAATATTTAAAGAGTAAATCACAAGATAATGATTATATTTTTATATTATGTACATTAAAGAACCATCAACAACAAATCAAATCAAAATAATAATATATTGAACAATGATTATAAAAGTAAAGTTGAATAAATTTGACTCTGCAGCTGCATGAATGAAAAAATACCACTTCCAGTTAGCAGAAATATCTCAAAAGTTAATAGAAATCTACATTTTGTACCTAATACTTGTATGCAAAATTTGGTTGACCTAAGTGAAAGTGTACTCCAGCTATCATGTTTACACACACACACAGATATAATTCCAAAAATGGTATTTTCGGGCCCAGGGAGGTCTAAAACATTGAGATTTCATTAAAATCTCGAAATCAAATTTTTGGACGATTACAATACTTTCCCTATGAGAAAGCAAATCAGACTCAGGGAGGTCTAAAACGTCGAGATTCATCAAAATCTCAAGGTCGAATTTTTGGGCGATTACAATACTTGCCTACGAGAAACTAAATCAGACTCAGGGAGGTCTAAAACGTCGAGATTCATCAAAATCTTGAGGTCAAATTTTTGGACGATTACAATACTTTCCCTACGAGAAACTAAATCGGACTCAGGGAGGTCTAAAACGTCGAGATACATCAAAATCGTGAGGTCAAATTATTGGATGATTAAAATACTTTCCCTAAAATAAAGTAAATCAGACTCTGGGAGGTCAAAAACATCGAGATTTATCAAAATGTCGAGGTCGTCTTTTTGGACAATTACAATACTTTCCCCATGAGAAAGTAAATCAGACTCAGGGAGGTCTAAAACATCGAGATTTATCAAAATCTCGAGGTCATCTTTTTGGACGATTACAATACTTTCCCTACGAGAAACTAAATCGGACTCAGGGAGGTCTAAAACGTCAAGATTCATCAAAATCGTGAGGTCAAATTATTGGATGATTAAAATACTTTCCCTAAAATAAAGTAAATCAGACTCAGGGAGGTTTAAAATGTCAAGATTTATCAAAATCTCGAGGTCGAATTTTTGGACGATTACAATACTTTCCCTATACTTCATATACGAGGAAGTAAAAATGAGACAAAAATGTTTTTTTCATCTTGAAAAAATATTATTATGTGTAGCAGAAACATAAAAATACCAAAACATCAACATAAATACAGTCAGAAAGGTCCATCTGGTGTCCATTGCTGCACTGCTGGAGATTGAGTTCAAGTCCTTTATGTGATGTTTTGACGCAGTCGCCAATGCACAGCCTGATGTCGCCATCGGGACAGTAGACGTGTGTTTCTTTGTGCACTTTTCTTGCACTTCCATGCAGTGCATGCCCAGCCACATACATGGGAGAAACATCTGAAAGACTCACAAACACGTATACAGGAACAACACAATGCTGTCAGAAGGAAAGACCCACGGTCTCTGATTTACACACATAAAAGTTCCACTGGACACACATTTAACTGGGACACTGTGAAAGTAAAATTCAGGGCCAACACTAAGAGTGCCTGTGAGGTGGCTGAATCGAGGCTCTCTCTAATGAAAGCGCCATTAACAGACACTTATGCAGGTTTTAAAAGAAGAACATTTAAATAACTAGGGGGCTTTATCCCCCTGCTCGCTTCGCTCGCCAACCCCCGTGTTTGGTTTTCCGGATACACACTTTTAAATTTTTTTTTTCTTTGAATTGTTGCTATTTCATTAGTTTCACTTTTATTTCAGAACTTATGTATAAACAATATTTGGAATCTTTCGAGTCCCAATATGCTGAATCTTTTAAATGAGGTCCGTGAGACATGTGTTTAATTTCTCTGTTTGGAATTTCAGCACAGACAAAGTGATCGACATCATTAGCAGTTAATCATTTTTTTGCAAAGTAACCAATAAATGCATGTGAGGTAAACTCCGTTTTTGAAATTCTCTGACTTAAACTTCCAAGCCTTACAATATTTACATACTTCTGACATATCACCTATGTCCATATATTCGATCTCTATTCGCCTTTTAGTTATTTCTCCGAGTAATAATTTCTCTTTCTTTGCGCTAATGCGATGTTCACTCTCTTGTTTTAACACTCGTTTTTTTCTGCTTTCATATTCTATATCTTGCTCTGCATGTGTTTCGCTCCTACGTTTTTTTTTTGAGTCTTTTGAATTCCAGTTTTCATTATGTCTAACCTGCTCTGCATGTGTTTGGCCGCTTTGTTTTGTAACCAATTTATGACGTTATACTTTGTTTTCTACTGTCTTTTATTTCTGACCTCGCTTTGTCCTGCTTTTTTTTCAATGACACCTGGTCCCTGGTGATTATTTTCCCTTTTTCGAGTAATAATTTCCGTTTGTTTGCGCTACTACGCTACTTTCTAATTTTCCTACTTTCATATTCATTAACTTTCTTCACATTTGTATCGCGCATACATTTTTTTTTTTGAGCCTTTTGAATTCCACTGCTTTGATAATCTGCTCTGCATGTGTATAGTGCCAACGTTTGTGAACGTGTTTATGAAGTTCTACTTTGTCTTTTACTCTGTCTTTTAATTCTGAGCCTGATTAGACGTCCTTTTTTCAATTCCATTTGTTCCGGACTGATTATTACTTTCCTTATTTTCTGAATCTGAATTCTAGATTATTTTTTCTTTTTTGCTCTTTTTTCTCTCCAACGCTTTTGAGTCTCTTTACTCCGTGCTGCTTTCTTCTTCACTTAGTCGACGTTTTACTTATAACGTACTATCCTTATACACTTTATATGCGTTGAGACCCTGGATCTGTGTGTGCTCAAATCCTTCACAAGGCTGAATGTTTTGCTGCCCCGTTGTCTTATTTGATATTGATTGCAAGAAGGGCGTGTCTTTCAAGAATCTCATGTTCTAAATCATCGCGAGACGGTCCTGGGTCAGTCTCTTGGCACAATGTTTCATGTTTAAGGTCCTCGCGGGTCTTATAACTGTCTTCTGTGATCTTAAAGTAAAGATCACGTCTCGACGCCCTACTGTTTCTCTCCAGGATTGTTTTTTATAATAGAGAGATAAAAAAAGACTTTATGACCAACACCTTTCAAACTCCCCCTTACCTTACTTACTGTGATTCCTGTATGTTGACACACACATGCGCATGGCAGGCAGCTAAAGGGTTCGATTGAGGGTAATTCCATGCCAGACCAGGGGAGGGCAGAGTGCATTAACCCTTTCTCTTTTTCTCCCACAGAACAGTTACGGGAAATCCTGCTTAGCCCTGGTGACATCACTTCCTCTGCCAGTCTATAAAACTGCCATTTTGTCACAGATGCATCATTAGAACATTAGAACACTCTAGACGAGAACAGGCCATTCAGCCCAACAAAGCTCGCCAGTACTATCCTCTTATTTCTTCCAAGAAAACATCAAGTCGAGTTTTGAAAGACCCTAACGTCTTACTGTCTACCACACTACTTGGTAGCTTATTCCAAGTTTCTATCGTTCTTTGTGTAAAGAAAAACTTCCTAATGTTTGTGCGAAATTTACCCTTAACAAGTTTCCAACTGTGTCCCCGTGTTCTTGATGAACTCATTTTAAAATAACAGTCTCGATCCACTACACTAATTCCCTTCATAATTTTAAACACTTCAATCATGTCACCTCTTAATCTTCTTTTGCTTAAACTGTAAAGGCTCAGCTCTTTTAATCTTTCCTCATAATTCAACCCCTGTAGCCCTGAATCAGCCAAGTCACTCTTCTCTGGACCTTTTCTAGTGCTGCTATGTCCTTTTTGTAGCCTGGAGACCAAAACTGCACCCAGGACTCCAGATGAGGACTCACCAGTGTGTTATAAAGGTTGAGCATAACCTCCTGTGACTTGTACTCCACACATCGTGCTATATATCCTAACATTCTGTTAGCCTTCTTAATGGCTTCTGAACACTGTCGGGAAGTCGATAGCTTAGAGTCCACTATGACTCCTAAATCCTTCTCATAAGGTGTACTCTCGATTTTCCGACCGCCCATTGTGTATTCAAACCTAACATATGTGCAATACTTTACATTTACTGACATTAAATTTCATCTGCCACAAATCTGCCCAAGCCTGTATGCTATCCAAGTCCTTCTGTAATGATATAACGGATTCCAAATTATCTGCTAATCCACCTATCTTGGTATCATCTGCAAACTTAACCAGCTTGTTACTTATATTCTTATCTAAATCATTTATATATATTAAAAATAGCAGCAGCCCAAGCACTGACCCCTGTGGAACACCACTCTTAACATCGGCCAGTTCTGATGAGGTTCCTCGCACCATCACCCTCTGCTTCCTGCGTCTGAGCCAATTCTGCACCCATCTACAAACATCACCCTGAACTCTCACCTCTTTTAATTTGATGCCCAACCTCTCATGTGGCACCTTATCAAATGCTTTCTGAAAGTCCAGATAAATAATATCATCTGCTCCACTTTGATCGTATCCTTTTGTTGCCTCCTCATAGAATTCCAGCATGTAAAACACGACCTCCCTCTTCAGAACCCATGCTGACTGCTTAGAATAACTCCTGTCCTTGCCAGGTGTTGCTCGATCTTATCCTTAATAATTCCTTCCATTAATTTTCCTGTGATGCATGTTAAGCTTACTGGCCTATAGTTGCTTGGATCTGCCCTGTCACCCTTTTTATATAATAGGATGAGTTCCATTATTTTTATATAATGGGATCAGTTCCATTTTGGACTCAGTTACACTCGTTTTGTTTGTCTTGCTAACGACCAACTACAATATGCGGGTGGCTACCCCAAACCTCTTTTGTGGTGTAGCAGTAGGGGGCACTATTGCTCCCTTGAACCCTCAGGTACCACGCCAAACACCAGGTAAAAGTATAATTCATCTTCTTTTTATTATAATACTGTGCACCAAGCACTCTCCACTCCACACTACTCATACAATGCTCACTAATCAATAACCAATACAATAATACACAATCCTCCTCTCCCAGACACTTAGCCACCCTTCCACCCAGCTCAGCTCACTCATCTGGGCTTTCCCACAGTCCTTTTATATCCCCTGAAGTGATTCCAGCCCAACAATCCATAAGTCCTCATCACTTCCGGGTCAGATTAAAAGTCCTTTTCTTCAACCCGGAAGCACGTCGTTCCTTCCGGTCATGTGATCACGACGCACTTCCGGGTTATAGGGCACGTAGCACTCTGTAAGCCTCCCTACAGCGGCTCCTGGTGGTCCTCACGGTATCCAGCAGGGTTGTTTATAAAAACTACAAGGTCCATAATGCTCTGCTGGAATTGCTGGGAGGGCTCCATCTGGCGGCCTGGAGGTGTGGACCGGAATATTTGGCCGGCCATCCCTCACAGTGGCTTCTCGTCCTTTTGTTCTGACAATGTCTAATCATTTTCCTCTGATGATGACACCTGGCAGATTGTCAAAAGCTTGCAATAAAAAACTATTTTAAGATACCTGACTCATTTTCTCCCTTTGTGGATCTCCAGCTATTTTTCTTATAATATTTTTTCTTTTGTTTCCACATGTCAGTACCTGACCCATACAATTAACGAGGCCTGCTGTGTCATTGTAGCCTATCACAGTGCAAGGCACAGTGACTTCTCCATTTCCCCTGACATGAACATTGACGGATTCTCCATTGCGAACACTGCCTAGAAGGTTAATGTCTTCTTCTTTCCTTCCACTTTTGTGATTTGGCCTTGCAACAACTTACCTATTCCGAAGCTTTTTGGGTGACCAATATCACCAGACATATCATAGCAGTTCAGTTGTACAATGCCATCTGTGTTCGACGTCTGATGACCGATTCATATTCTCATCACTACTGCTTGATTCATCTAATGTTTCAGTTTTAGTTTGTTCTAAAACTGGCTTTACAGCTTTTTGTGTGTTTTGGTTGAAGGCACTGCCCTAATTATGAATATTAACGAGTTACCATAGAGTGGCAGAACACAGAAAAATTCTGAAAGTTTTTGTAATGATGCAATTTCATCCACAAGATGGCAGCAGAATACTGCCCTGAGCATTATTTGCAGTTAACATAGGGCAAGTGGGCAAAGCAGGTTAATCTGAGTCCCTGTCTGTGTTAACCATTTGTAAATTGAATTCTAAGCCCGAGACACTCAGGGTTAACACTAAGAAGGATAACTAAGTGAGTCAGAAAGTCCTTTGTCAGGTTAAATGGCGATCTCTAATGGCAGAATATTGTAGAACTTTTCTTACATATTTCCGAGTGAAAGTTCAGGCTTCGTACTTCATTCGTTTCTTTGTTTGCTTGCTGCATGTTGTGAGAATAGTTTGCCCTTACCTCATATCACTTGAGCCATTAATGCTGCGCGTCCTTGCGGAAAAGTAAGTCTGTTATAGATAATGTGATATCAGGAGGTGCAAATGTTTGTTAAACTTACACGTGCAGAGTATTTAAAATGTGTACTTGTATGTAACGCTGTGACTTAGTGTATGTATTTAATGTTGTTTACAGACCACAGCAACAGGAATTAAAGTACTTTCTGAGTTCAGATTGCTTTTGAAGTGATTCCTTACTTCGATATTTGGAAAGAGGAGTTTACAACAGCAAAGTTGTGCAACTGTGGAGTTAATAGTGACACCTCCTGTGACCAGACATCTGATCATGTCTACTGTCGTTTGAATCTTTATCTCACCCGTATTTCTTACACCAGCCTGCCGTACCAAGGCAAGCCCTCATTTTCAAAGTGGGCACATAATCTAACTTCCTCAAACCCACTAAATCCAACTCAAGGTGTCAAAGATGGAGTCTGCCCTGGCAGCATCGTGCACTGTGTAGGAACCAGAACTGAACTGTGCGCCAGCAGGGGTGCAAAAAGCTGTTTTGAGGAGGTATGCAGTATTTGTGTTTTAGACCCCCATTCTACACATATTTGATAAAGCACTGAGTAGTCATAAATATTTGGTGGGAAGGAGGCAAAAATTTGCACCATAGAAAATGATTCAACAATAACAAGAGTAATAACAGGTATCAAGAACATCATGTCCGACTGCAGACATCTGTGTGTGGTGTCACATATGCACATCTGTGGAACACCCACCAGGCTGTACTTCCACCCCAAGTTGATAGGGGGCACAGGTGCTAACCTTATCCTCTGTTTCCCTTTTCTCGGTCCCAAAAAGTTGCCCCCTCCTCCCCTTCTGGTTTCCCTGCTACTGGAAGGAGACGTCACTCAGTATGAGAACACACCACAGGACGGAGCTCCATGACTTAACGAGGAATAACGTTCCTCACGAGGACCCTGCCATTTTGTTCATTTAGTGCCATTAAGCAGGTGTTTTGTTGAACTTTCACTTATTAAACACGGTCAAATGGGCTGGCGCACCAAAATTTTCCCTTTTGTGGACCTGCAGTTCTTCCAATGATCACAGTGGGTGGGATCTCATTAAAGAGAGGATATTTGTGGTGGATTTAAAGGGTCGCGCTGTTTCACGCAATGCAACGTCTATGGCAATGTGCGCTGGTAACAGGAGTAATGACATGGCAGTGCCTGATTATAAAACGAAGTGGCTTCTCGGATCAGCCTGATGACTTTTTCTCAAGTGCATTTCTTCAGTATAGTTCCTGTTTTTGTATTTTAGCTCTGACATTTGCTTCTGGATTATTTGTTCCATTTGTGAACTCTGGTTTGATTATGAGTTTTGCCAGTCCTGTTGGACATCTCCATTTCCTGGTGATCGCTTTTGCTTTGAAATCTAAAATTCTTCCAGTTTTCAGACAAAATGCTGCACAATACAAGGTGTTCCAGTACTTTGGAAAGATAACCTCATTTTCATTATCCTACCCATCATGTGAATGCAGCGTATTGAATGTCCTGTCGTCATCAGACTCAAAAAGATAAAGCCAAGGGATAAACAGCCCACAGTAGGACAGGACAGGCCTGAATGAATCCCACTAGCTGTGGAGACCATTTTTAATTTGAATACTCACTTTACCGTTGCCAAGCCCAAATCACCAAAGCCCCCCTAAGTGATGACCTTCAGCAGGTATCGTATGTTAAAAAGCAAGAACTGGAAGCGCCTCGTAAATAATTTGACACAGCCTGAGTCAGCCCCTGTTCCACTTGATAACAGAAGTATAATTTAATTGTCTACACAGCTCCACAGGGGCCACTTTATCTCTACAACAGTTTTGATTTACTAAATAAATTGGACTTACAAAAGAAGAACCGGAGACTGAAACAGGTTTATTTATTTACTACAGCTGTCATCACCCATTCGCCAGGAGAGCAGTCACTTCACTTCGGAGGAGATCTAAAGCCTTTATGCCCCACTTTCCTTTCAAGTGTCTCTTTCAATTCCATGCTTTCACTTAGATGATGGCCTTCAACAGCCAATTAACCTTTCAGTTTGCGTTCAGATGTTTAAAACCGTAAATTACATGAATGGTGTAATTTGCTTCCTGCATAACAAACTGCACTTTCATTGCTCATTGTGTGATTTCCATCCAAGAGTTTTACAACAGGTGTTGCCGAAACTTGTCATCTGTGAGGCAGGAAAGAACCCTTGGAAATGGAAAGTGATGAAAAAGGGGAAAACTGTAAATCACTGCATCAGAAAACAGAGTCTAATCGAAATTAAAATAAACATATGACACCACACTTTTCAAGCTGCTTAATCCAGTTTAGGGTTGCTGGGATTGGAATATTCCCCAGCAGACATGTAAAGAACCAGCTCTGGACACGGTGCCAGTCCATCACAATCCCCAATCATACTTAAACCCACACACTCACGGTGCCAAATAACTTCACTTGCATGTGTTTGTGAAGGAAACCCAAGTGCCAGGAAAAATCAGACGTAGACATGTGGAGAACATGCAAATCTCCACAGAGACAGCAGGATCTGTGCGGTGGCAATGCCAAGCTGTGCACCACACATGAATATTCACCCTACAGATAAAATGTATAAAATCGGTAAACGTAATTAATATGATGGGCCTTTTTTTGCTGTCATAGGCAGAAGGCTAACACAAGTCTTACCAAGACTATTGTGAAGGCAACACCAAGGAAGGATGTCGAAGGTCCACGGGCACTGACGTCTTTGAACTTTGCTTCTGCAGTTGGGAGGACAACAAGCTGGATGGTTTTTTGGTGAGCTCATCTTTGATCTTCTGTTGAAGTTGTTCCATTCTCTAGGCTGCATGTCCCAAAAGATCCAGGAAATGGCAATCACTTGAGACCAGTTCTTGAAGATGGAGCACCAGTGTGACGCAGCACCAGCTCCTGACCAAAATGGTAAGGGAGGCATCTGAAATGCTTTTGGGGGAACATGGTGAGATAAAGACCTAAAAATGCAACATGTAACAGTGACACCCCACAGCAGGGCTGCCTTCAATAATACAACTGTGAAGCCAACAACAGTTAGCAATCAAGGACTTTGTTAAATGGTGCGACTCAAACCACCTACACCTGAACACCAGCAAAACCAAGGAGCTGGTGGTAGATTTTAGGAGGACCAGGCCACTCCTGGACCCCGTGATCATCAGAGGTGACTGTGTGCAGATGGTGCAGACCTATAAATACCTGGGAGTGCAGCTGGATGATAAATTGGACTGGACTGCCAATACTGATGCTCTGTGTAAGAAAGGACAGAGCCGACTATACTTCCTTAGAAGGCTGGCATCCTTCAACATCTGCAATAAGATGCTGTTCTATCAGAAGGTTGTGGCGAGTGCCCTCTTCTACGCGGTGGTGTGCTGGGAAGGCAGCATAAAGTAAAGGGACACCTCACGCCTGGACAAACTGGTGAGGAAGGCAGGCTCTATTGTAGGCATGGAGCTGGACAGTTTGACATCCGTGGCAGAGCGATGGGCGCTGAGCAGACTCCTGTCAATTATGGAGAATCCACTGCATCCACTGAACAGGATCATCTCCAGACAGAGGAGCAGCTTCTATCTATCTATCTATCTATCTATCTATCTATCTATCTATCTATCTATCTATCTATCTATCTATCTATCTATCTATCTATCTATCTATCTATCTATCTATCTATCTATCATATAGTGCCTTTCATATCTATCTATCTATCTATCTATCTATCTTTCTATCTATCTATCTATCTATCTATCTATCTATCTATCTATCTATCTATCTATCTATCTATCTATCTATCTATCTATCTATCTATCTATCTATCTATCTATCAATGGGTCATTATAATAGAATGTGATGTGCATGGACATCGACCCATCATAAATATCGGGAGGCGGTAACATAAAAGAGTAATCTAACAACAATAATAACAATCTATTTCATTAAAAAAGTTTTCTATTGTGTCCGCGATATTCAACCTTGACCACTCCCCTCCACACCTCTCGTCCAATCATTACTCCTACTGTGCACATCCTCTCTCCTTAGCACCCTGTGACACTCTCAGTGCTACTAACTCACCCTTAAACACAGTCGGCTATAATGGCAAGGCAGAAAAGCAAATGATCTATTCAATAACGCCAAATTTTAAATTGCAATAGAAAAACAGCTGATCAAGAACATTGAAAAAAAGAAAATGAACGAAAAAGAGCTGCATATCATAAAAATCAAGAACAAAGAGAATCGTCCAATAAATGAAAAAGAGAAAAATATACCAAACTACTGTATATGCCAATGGAAATGCAAGAAAGCAATGTTTATAGAATACTAGCTGTGTAGGCCTGTACTGTAAAAAGCCTGGGCTCCTTAAAACTACTGAAATCATCAGAAAAATGAAATGCAGAGTTGGTGGTTTCGTTTGCAGACGTGCTCGCCCCCCTTTTCTATCAGCGGCTAAGTGAGCTTCTCTCTTGTTTGTCCTTCCTCTGCGCTTTCACTTTGGCGACGGAGTCGCTTTCTTTCAGCTTCATGCTGTAGCCTTGTACTTCATTCTTCTTCCGACTCGTTAACTTGGGGCCACCTTGGCAGCTCTTTCAGTTTCATGCTGTAGCCTCACTCTTCCGAGCCAGACAGACAGACACAAACACTTCCACACGTAGACATCTATACTAATAAAAGGCAAAGCCCTCACTGACTCACTGACCACTAATTCTCCAACTTCCCGTGTAGGTAGAAGGCTGAAATTTGTCAGGCTCATTCGTTACAGCTTACTTACAAAAGTTAAGCAGGTTTCATTCTACGTGTAACGGTCATAATGGTCGACAACATCAGCCATGTTAAACTTTCTTATATATGGCCCCATCTTCACAAAATTTGGTAGGCGGCTTCCCTGTGCTAACCAAAACCGACATACATACTTATTTCAGTGGTATGACACCACTGACGGCCGCCATATTGAACTTTCCAACGGTCTTTGTTACTTATGGGCCCATCTTCAAGAAATTTGGTACGTGGGTACCCAATGCTAACTGAATCCTACTTACGTACACATATACATCCATAGCCTGTAGCTCAGTCGCCGTGTGAGGCTGCGTTGGGTCCCCCATCCCCACGCAGTTGGCTGCCTGCCTATATAAGGCCGTCCGTCACTCAAGTCTCTTCATTCCCTTCCTTGCTTCGCCACGGTATTCACGTCTCCCTGCTGATAACTGCAGCCTTTTTATTTAATCCACGGCTTCTCAGCTGTTTTATTGTTCGTTTATTATGATTATAGTTATTGTGTAGGTATTTTAGACTTAGTTTACATTGTTCAGGTACCCATTTCCTTTATCAATCCAACCGTACCCCATTAACATGTCTATCGAGGTGATCACCATCGATCAAAGAACTGTCACTTACCGAGTGGTTTCCATGCTCGGAGATGGCAACTGTCTTTTCCATTCTCTGTGTTACATATTGCACGGCCATATCAGGCTCACTCTTGATATCCGGAGGAACATTGTGTCTTATGTATTGAATGACTGGGACAGTTTCAAGGTGTGGACTGATGACGGCACAGGAGATAATTATACTATACAGGAGCATTAGAAGAGTGAAATGCTTAAGCCATTCACCTATGGTTCTGCATGTGAGTTGATGGCTGCTGCTGAATTGTTCGGTTGTCGCTTTCAAGTGTACCAAAACGGCCAAATATTTTACACCTTTGGACAACTAGTGCCTCTTACAAAGCCTTCTTCAAAATGTTTACCCCAATCTACAAAATCTCCACGAAAACGACGTGTCATGGTTGAGGGAGAGAGCTATCTTGACACCAAGAAATGACATGACTACGACTATAAGCCACATTTTACTTCAAGAACTACCTTCACAACCGAAAACATATCAGTCTGTGGATTCAGTTGTAGAAGTGGAAGACGCGGTGCACTATCCGGTAGAGTTTCTTCACACTCTGAATCCTCCAGGCACTCCTGTACATAATCTAATTTTGAAGGTTATACCCTCTGATCTCCCATTTCAATTCAAACGCCTCCAATTTCCAGTAAGGCTCTGCTTTTCAATGACAATTAATAAGTCTCAGGGACAGACCCTACAAAAGGTTGGCATTGATTTGAGGCAAGATTGCTTTTCACATGGCCATCTATACGTTGCATGCTCAAGAGTAAGCTCAGCGCACAGCTTGGTTATATTACAACCAGAGGGCCGAACTGACAACGTGCTATACAAACAGATCCTTAACAAATAATTATTGGTATATTTTCCCTCAGTTTAAAAAAAGTTTACTTTTCTTCTTAATAAAAAATTTTAAGGCAGTACTTCATCGCTGCGAAGCGCGGATATTTTGCTAGTTTATATATAAGACTAGCAAAATACCCGTGCTTTGCTGCGGAGAAGTAGTGTGTTAAAGAAGTTATGAAAAAGAAAAGGAAACATTCTAAAAATAACGTCACATGTACTGTAATTGTCGTTGGCTTATTTTAGTATTGAGAGTGAATTTGATGATTGTAAAGAGTTTAATTTAGGATTGTAAATGTTGTGTATGAGAAATGCACATTTTTAGGATGTAAGGATCTCTTTGTAAATGATGTTTGCAGTTCTGCCCTCTGGCTGTAAAATGACCAAGCTGTCTGCTGAGCTTACTCTTGAGCATGCAACGTACAGTCAGCCATGTGAGAAGCCATCCTGTGTCAAGTCATTGGCAACCTTTCTTAGAGTCTGGCCCTGTGACCCTTACTGGAAATTGGAGGCGTTTGAATTGGAATGGGAGGTCAGAGGGTATGAGAGGGATGTGAGGAATAAATTGAGTCTCCCCTGAGCCAGTTCCAGTAAAGACAGTCGCCTCAATGAGGTTCTTGTGCAGAGATGTGATCTGAAGCCTGGTGCCGCTACAAGTTTTGGTGGTTGTAAGTTTCGTAGTAAAGCGGTGGAGTAAACGAAAATGCAGGAGTCACCAGCAGGGAGAAGTGAAGTAAGACGAACAATAACAGGCTTGAAGCGGTGGTGTAAAGAAGAAGGGAGCAGTGAACACGACGAACAGCTGAGGAAAGCAAGGAAGCGAGTGAGGAGGCACACGAGCGCGGGATGTCGTTAATGTATACAGGCAGGGAGCCAACCACGTGGTAGGTGCGCGGACAGTGGCCGTGCGGAAATATTCATCATATTCAACAAGACTTGAGGCTGGAATTGCTGCCAAAGGTGCATCAACAAAGTATTGAGCAAAGGTTGTGAATACTTATGGACATGGGATTTCTCAATTTTTTTATTTTTAATAAATTTGCAAAAACCTCAAGTAAACTTTTTTCACATTGTCATTATGGGGTGTTGTGTGTAGAATTCTGGCAAAAAAAATGAATTTAATCCATTTTGGAATAAGGCTGTAACATAACAAAATGTGGAAAATGTGATGCGCTGTGAATACTTTCTGGATGCACTGTACGTACGGCACAACACATAAAGTTTTGTTTTCTTACATATTTACTTCTCACACTCAAAAGGCTCATAAGCCGGTTGGCACATAGGCAAGTGCCCAGGCACGGTCACGTGCGGTCACGGTTAAAAACCGTATGCCTCTACACCTTATACAAGGCAAGGCTGTCACTAACTAACTGAAGAATAATGTTTACTCTAAGCTGTTAGAAATGGCAAGAATATACCAATATGATTCTATTTACGGGGGTTACAGGAACCTCCCATAATTTATGCATTGTCATCTAAGAAATATTCATGACTCTTATAGAACAAGGAAAATGGCTCTTACACCACCCTTACACCAGAGACTAGCATCTCATCACCTTATTCTGAGTGCTGATCCAGCCAGACAGTGTGCATAGTTGGGGGGCTTGACATGAAATTTAGGGAGAAGGAGCTTAGCCTAGCTAACGGACCTCCTTGAGCCAGACCGGGTGTGACAGAATGAAGGAACATTCACAGTGTTTGTTGTCTGTCTTTTCTTTTCTTTATTTGCTGCTAGATTGGAATAATTTAGGAGTTCATTGGAGATTTTACACCAGCAACAACATTTCTTTCTACAAACACATATTCATACGAAGTATGAAGCTCAAAGTGCTTTACTATATGTCAAGAAAATAGTTAAATGCAAAGAGAAACATATTAAATTTAAATGAGAATAATAATGTAATTTGCAGAATTTCTCAGATGATTCTGCACTTACGGGGTGTATCGATAAGGGGGATGAGATGAAGGAGAGGAGTCAGAGGGAGAACTCTGAGAATTGTTTGCAACTAAACATCAGCAAAATTAAAGAACTGCTCTCTGTCCAGTCACTATTCAGGAAATGAACGTAGAGGTGATGCACTCAAGTACTTGGGGGTCCACATCAATGACAGGTAGGACTGGTCTCAGAACACAAAGGGACTGGAGAAGAAAGGGCAGAGTGGGCTCTTATTTCGTTGGAGACCTCGTTCCTTAAATGTGAGTAGTTACATCCTTCACATCTTTAACAAATCTAAGATGGCCAGTGCAGTTTTCTACACTGTGTTGTGCTGGGCTGGTAACATCACTTCAAGAGAGGCCCACCAAATCAACAAGCTAGTTAAAAGGGCAACCTCAGTTATGGGACCTACTCTGGATTCCCTGAGGCTAGAAATGGAGTAGAGAATGAAGAAAAATCCAAGTGTTGTTATGAACAATGCTGCTCATCCTCCCTGTGATGCACCAACTCATTCAACCAATGAGCTGAAGTGTGTCAAGAAATGCTATGGGAGCTCCTTTATAACAGGAATACCCCTGTATAGCAGCTCACTGGGGCTGGGACTGAGAAGTCAGCAGATTTCTTTCTTCTTTCCTTTTAAATCATTCTGCTATGTGTTAAATATTTATTAACTATTGTGACAGATGGCCTGGGCCCTTTCCCCACTGGGACATCTCCTTAATGGAAGGACTTATGGAGTGGACATGCACAGGACACTACCTCCCCCAGAGTGCTAGATGGCAGCCCCCCAAGGATTGTAGTAGTGCCTCAGATTCCCATAGGGGTACATGGGAGTTGGAGTTTGGTGCAACCCTGTTGGGTTCAATGAATGCCACCAGGGGGTGCTGCAGGAGCGAAGGAGCCCTACTACATTTGGCTTCCACCACACCAAACACACAAATTATGCTGATGGACGACCTGACATGCTCCCAGGTGCAGCATTAAAGGGACCACCTCACTTCATTCAGTGAGCCAGAGAGTCAGGAGGATGAGAGATAAAACTTGCCGGGAGGAGTAGACATGGAAGGAGAGACAGAGGAAGAGAGAAAGATGAAGAAAATAAAGGCATTGTTGTGTACTTTATTTATCTGTGCTTGTTTTACTGTGCTGGGTAAACGTTTCCCACAGCAGAATAAAATGTGTCTTGTGCTTGTGAATTTGTGTCTGTCTGTGTTGGGTTTGGGGAACTGCTGTGCCCCCCCAACCGGTGTCCACACTATCTATGTATTTAAGTATTTATTGAGTTTCTGTAAAAAGTCAAATTCCCCCGTGTGGACAAAGTCCTAAATGTTCTATCTAGCTATAGGATGCGCTCAAAGTGTTTTATATGTCAAAGAAATCATTACATGCAAAAAAAATTAAGTTTAGACAAGAATAATAATAAAGAGTATTGAAAAGATATGCGTATTTGTTGTACAGGAGGTGTTATTCCTGCTCGGCATTTGCCTGCTGCACTTCCACTAGTACCCACTGGGCTAGTTGCAGGGTTGCCAGCTGATGCCTACCATCCCCTTACCCAGTACATCTCTGGGTGAAGTTGGGCAGTGGCCAAATGGGGATGTTGCCCCAGCACTCCCTACAACTAGCCTTACTGTTGGTTAAGCCCCAAAAAACTATCTCTCCTTTGCAGCCATAGCTAGCCTTCTCCACCTCCTCTGCCAGCTCTTTAATGGCTTTCTGTAAGCTGGCACCAGTCATACCCATATCCCGCAGGAACCAGATTACTGATTTACCTATTAAACCCCTGCATCTGACCTCTACTGGGTAGACCTCTACTATAGTAGATGGAAGTCACCCAGCCTGCCTCTGCAGGGGATGGTAAATTCGATGATGAGGACCTCCCTGGCTGCTGTAGACCACATTACAGCATCTGGTCTCAACGAGTGATTTCTGACAGGAAAAAAAGCAGCTTATCTAAGTCCCCCCTGAACTCTCATGCTCTCGCCGGGGGTCAGTACAAATTGCGCCTTTCCTGCTGATGTTTTTGGTCGAGTTTCACCTTGTTTGGGTGGAGTTGTGGCTCAGAGGCTTGAGATCTGCCCCCACAATCTGAAGGTTGCTGGTTCGAATCTCATAAACGCCACAAGTGACTCTACTCCTTTGGGCCCTAAACCTGCAATTGCTTCCTCCTGGGTATGACATTAATCCACATCCAGTTTACAGGAAAACCCTGGGGGTTGGTGGCAGGATTGTCACTCCAGCCACCATACAAAAACCTCACACTGTTCCAGTGTCGTGCTGAGGTGCACTTGGGTCCGAATCAAGGTGGTATGTCGTGTGGTGGGTTCATGCTCCCAACCTCACCTTGTTAACCAAATACAATTTCTGGCTGATGGATTTCTGAAGTGTTATTTGATGCCACCCTGAACCTTTCTAACCCTTAAACCGCCACATACTTGTGGGGTTAATGCAACCCTGGATGCCAAATTCTTTTTTGCACTTTTTAAGGAAACGTCACAATTCACTAAGAAAGAGTGAAATATTAATGGAACACGTATTGCTTGAAAGAGCATCACATTTACTGCAACACTGATCATTTTACACACTGCCAATGAACAATAAATAACATAAAAAATATTACTGCAGCAATCTATTATTATATGTACATGGTGGAAATGACGCCATTGATGAAATTCAGTAAATCACTGAGCCAACTGCGCTTGAACTGGCTGCAGCACACAAGCACGCAGAGGTAAACGCCGATGCTTACAGGCCATTCTAGTGCAGTGACTGAATCCTAGGGACAGCGATGCTGATTCGCTAGGGGACGCCAGTGGTCATGAGCTGGCTGCTCAACGAACATACAGCACGGACTGATCAGCTCCGGAGTGCTGGCAAATTGCACTGGGAACTGACTATAGCCGGTTGTGGCGTTCAAGAAATGTACGTCGCTAAATATACTCGGCTCTAGCGTGCTGGCAAATTGCATTGGGAACCAACTATAGCCAGTTGTGGCAGTTTAAGAGTTAATAGTTCAGGCCAACTTCCTTCACACCAGGTTATGCTGCCACCTATAGCGCCCCTGTGTTAGTGCAACATTTGCATTCCTTGCAACCTTTCTGAGAAGATGTTCTAGAGACCTGTGCTGCTGTTGTTACACAGTGGGCACTTCTCCTCACTGCCAAACCATAGAGCGTCAGATCGGGTGTAAATTTATGGTACTTGTAAAAGTTCACTTTATTCAATTTTATTCTCTCAGTCACAGTCACGCTGTCCCCCCCCCCCCCCCCCGATCTGAGTCTAACTAACAGTGTCAGCATACTGTAAATTTACACCTGATCTGACGTTGTTCGTTTTCAAATAATATTGCATTAGTGCGATGATGTTTTCTGATTGGTACTATTCAAGTCATAAAATGATTTCTTTAAAATGCCCCATATATTTGTCTCTTTCTTTTTTCCCCTGTGCTGCGTTGACATCGTGCACCAGAAGGCGTGAGCTTATTCAGTGCAAGCAGGAACACGCAGGTGGCTGGTTTCTGTGTGCTATAACAAGCTTGATTTGGCAGCCATCAACGCACATGTACTGTGCAAGGCATACACGGGGGCCACTGAGAAAAGAAGAGTGTTCATGGCTCACCTTGTAGAGGAACTTTGTCATCACGCCTTACAAGAAAAGGCGATGGAAAAAGAAAAAGAGGATGCAACATCGACAAGCTTCTGTTCCAAGACTGCCACTTCCCTCAGGAAAGCAAACTCAGTCAGTCAGAGTCAGGCGCCCCTTCTGTGTAATAGGAACCACAGCAGAGAGAGAAGTGTGTACATTGTAACAGGTACACATGTCAAAAATGTTGGAAGGACGGTCCTTGGGTGTGTGGGAACTGTTAACATCTGAATCTGATGATTGCATATAGCGTAGAACTGACCTCTCTGTGCTATATATACATGTGTGCAGAGGGTGCAGACCTATACATACCTGGGAGTGCAGCTGGATGATAAATTGGACTGGACTGCCAATACTGATGCTCTGTGCAAGAGAGGACAGAGCCGGCTATACTTCCTTAGAAGACTGGCGTCCTTCAACATCTGCAATAAGATGCTGCAGATGTTCTATCAGACAGTTGTGGCGAGTGCCCTTTTCTATGCGGTGGTGTGCTGGGGAGGCAGCATAAAGAAGAGGGACGCCTCAAGCCTGGACAAACTGGTGAGGAAAGCAGGCTCTATTGTAGGCATGGAGCTGGACAGTTTGACATCTGTGGCAGAGCGACGGGCGCTGAGCAGACTCCTGTCAATCATGGAGAATCCACTGCATCCACTGAACAGGATCATCTCCAGACAGAGGAGCAGCTTCAGCGACAGACTGCTGTCACCGTCCTGCTCCACTGACAGACTGAGGAGATTGTTCCTCCTCCACACTATGCGATTCTTCAATTCCACCCGGAGGGGGTAAACGTTAACATTATACAAAGTTATTGTCTGTTTTTACCTGCATTTTTATTACTCTTTAATTTAATATTGTTTTTTTGTATCAGTATGCTGCTGCTGGAGTATGTGAATTTCCCCTTGAGGACTTTGTTCTACATTATCTATCCATCTATTGTGAATTCCTCAGGCTTGGCCTCCTTCCTCCCGACTCTGGCCATTCAATGGAGTGAGGTAACTCCTCTTATTCAGGTCCCGGGAGTATTCCAGGTGGCTCATCAGTATTACCTGGAATCACTCCCAGGTGCATTGGAGGTCCTCTATAGGGCTCTGCAGCTCCCCCTAGTGGCCCACACGTAACCCAACAGGGCTTCACCAAACTTCAGCTCCCGACATGCCCTGCAGGAATCCGTGGTGCCACAGCCGCCCAAGAGGGCTGCACTCTAATGGCCCAGGCGAGGTATTGCCTCATTAATGCCCTTTCCCCTGGTCCTTCCACTCTGCTGGCATCCCGGCCAGGTAGTGACCATGACTGCCCATCACACTATGTCTATCTATCTATCTATCTATCTATCTATCTATCTATCTATCTATCTATCTATCTATCTATCTATCTATCTATCTATCTATCTATTCTGTCCTCTGCATGTCCAGGAGTACAAAAGAAACAGCACTGTGCACCAAAATGTGGAGACTGGGCAAGATCGGGAAAAAAAAAAACGTGGTCACTGAATACAATGGCAAGATGTTATGCAAATGAATATCAATAATTTGAATAACGTTGCATCCGTGCCACAATGTTTTCCGAAATGTACTATACAGGTCATGAAATGAATAATTCCAAATATCATATATACAGTACCTATGTTTCTGTTTTTTTGTCAGGGCAACTTTGACATCATGGACCATAAGGTGCATACTAATTCAGGGTGAGCAGGAACACTCAATAAAACTGAGTAAAAAGAAATCAAGTGACGGTGAGATACGAAGAAAGCAGATTCGCCAGCATTTGTGTGTTAGCTTTTCTCCCTCCAGATCAGAGAATGTCCAGTTCCATTGTCTCAAAACACCATTCACATCTCCAGTTATTCCCAGTTTCAGATAAAAACTAACAGTGTGAGATCTGGGGCAGGGGGTGGGTGTTGTATCGTGATTATGACTGAGAGAATAAAAGTAAAAAAAGCTATACATGTACACCGACTGTTACAGACACAAATCAAATGTATGCTTTTATTGTATAATATTAACAATAAGAGCAACTCACTACTCAAATGGTAAATTTATGGGGAAGCTGGTTTAGAACTCATGACCCCTGAATTATAAGTCAGTAGTTCTTACCACTGCACCTGTCGTATTGCACTTGTACCTTTTGTTAAAGTGTTTATTTGATATTTGGCCATCAGCCTTCACATATTATACATTTGTGTCTACATTTCGTCATTTATTTCTAAAACATGAACAACATTTGTTTTAACGATGTGTTTACATAGATTGTTGCAGACACGGAGCACACCTGAAATTATTTACTCTATGCAATTCTAGGTGGCTCACTCCCAGATCATTAGGGCTGGAACTAGGAGAACTTCTTGGCTCTTCTGCAGCGGTGGAAGGGATGGTATAGCAGGCTGATTGCTGCTTGTGCTGATCGACACATTTACAAGACAGAAGACGCTGACGGAGAGGTGCGAAGGGATTTAAGGTGGGCTCTGGTAATTCTAGTGTTAACCTCTACTTTCTCTGCTGTTCTTTTTCCGGTTTTCTGTGGTGGCGATCTGCACCTCCACCCCCTGGTCAGGGCACCATGCAGTCCCTACATTGATGGATTGAAGGCCAGAGGTCCACATGACCATCTAATTCTTTCATGTGAAGCGTGAAAGCAATGAGGACTGATTGAGATCATTTATATTAGGTTGAATGCCTAGACTGGGCTGGGTGGTCTCTTGGACACGGACCCCCTGCAGATTTTTTTTTTTTTTTTGGTCATCAGACCTTACTTTATTCTTTGTTAATTAGTATTGCCTAATTTTATTTTTATATTTCTTCTTTCTTCATCTTGGGCAGGGTGCCAACCCACCGCAGGACACACACAAACACACCCACACACCAAGCACACACTAGGGCCAATTTAGAATTGCCAATCCACCTAACCTGCATGTCTTTGGACTGTGGGAGGAAACCGGAGTGACCGGAGGAAACCCACACAGACATGGGGAGAACATGCAAACTCCACACAGGGAGGACCCGGGAAGCGAACCCGGGTGTTCTAACTGCGAGGCAGCAGCGCTACCACTGCGCCACCGTGCCGCCCTTGTATGAAAGTGTACTATAGAAATAAATATTGTTGCTGTTGATGGTGTTCCCACCATGGAAGAGCCAGGGAAATTCACCGTAGAGAATGATACATCTGTGCATATCTAGGGTATTAACTCTTTTAGGGCGGATGTCGACTTTTGTCGACAGGAGGGGTTGAAGGCGAATGTCGACAAAAGTCGACATCCAGGGATAGGGGGCGACAATCAGCTGTTAATGGCGACAAATCTCACTGTCACGTCACAGGCATTCCCTCTGTGCTTGGAGGAATGCTAGACTCGTTGACTCGGCAACTAAACCTTGCGTGTGCGTGAGTTGCGAAATGTAAACAAAGGCAAGATGGCACCGACATGTGAAAAGGCAGCGAAGCAAGTGCAGAAAAGAAAACACTCGGCAGACGATGTTTTGCGCATTATCGCGGAGTCGGACTCTTGATTTTTCAGAATCGGACTTTATTGGCAGTGATCAGGAGATCGAGCAAGAGAGTTAGAAGCAGGCATCAGCTGATCAGACACCAGCCGATGCCGCGCGAGCGGATCTGTTGCCAGTTGAGTGCCATCGCGCAGCCGATGCATCTACGGCAAGATTCGCATGGGATAAATACACAGACATTGATCCGTTGAGAGCCGATCTGGCTACTGGAGTTTACAAGATGGCATGGCTTGCTGTTGGACACGACAGATCACCAGCTGCTGTACTTCAGGCTGCTCTCTCCTGATGCTGCTTTTCAGCTACTGTCAGACGAGACAAACAGGTAGGCAGAGATTTTTTTTGAATCGCGGGCTGCGTTTGCATCGCATTCTCGTTTTTCAAAGTGGAAACCCACAACGAAAGACGAGATGAAGCGCGCTGTGGCATTACAAATAGAGATGGGACAGAACTGGTGATATAACTTCAGGGAGCATTGGTCCAAACGTGTTTTGTCCCCTGGTGGCTTAGGTACGTGCTGCTGCAAAGTTTTATTCACTTCTGTAATAAACAGAAGCAAATCCCATGGGGTGAGCCAGGCTATAATGCCATACATAAAGTTCATAAAGTTTCAGAAGATGAAAAGAGGTGACAATACGGTTTTCATGCAGGCAGAAAACTTGGTGGCAGTGGCATGGCACGATGGCAAATGGGTGACTTGTCTCTCTACAGTAAACACTAACAATATATGTGAGAAAGTGCAGCAACAGACAATTGAAAAATAGGCACCAAAGCAACACGTATTGTAAGGAGTGCAATGTGGCAATGACTGAAATTGGCTGCTTTGAGCGAGATCAGACTTTGCTGTGTAAAATGTATGTGATATGTATGTGAAATCATAGAGTATCCAGGCTCATACAACATGCAAGACAGTAACATTTGTCAAAAGGAAATATTTTTGTTGATTTGATATGTTAAACAATTGCTTTGTGTTCTTTTTTAAAAAATGTTAGTTTTTGGAAAAATATTCAGCCCTGGGAGAAAAGAAACAAAAAAAAAATTAGCCCTAAAAGAGTTAAGAGAAGAGTGAAGCTATGAAATAGCAAAATTAAAACAGTGTGAGTTTAGGCGTTTGGTAAGAATCATTTCTTCTCCAACCCTTTGCATACCTTCTTGTTTTCATGTGTTCTGCTTTACAATGCGTGTACACAGACTGAGGCTTTCAGTTATATTTGTATCACTATTGACAGGCACCATGTTGAAGTGGTTAAGACTTTGGATTTTATACCTTAAGGTGGTGGTTTCAAATCCTGCTACTGACACAGTGTGACCCTCATCACGTCACTTCAACAGCCTGTGCTCCAACTGGAAAAACAGAAGAAATGGAACTAAGTGTGTGTCAGATGTTGTAAGTCCCCTTGGATTATTGGTGTCATTCAAATAATATGTGATAATTATACAGTGCCTAAAAAACACATTCAACCTCTTGGTTGAATTTAATCAAAATGGATTTAATTGCCTTTTTAACACCGATCAGCAGAAAAAGTGAAAACACATCTCAGCAAAAATTACATTTATGACAATTATGAAACACTAAATAATTTGTCTGCATAAGCATTTAATTTGACACCCATTACTCATTTGTGGTGCTGCCTGTTGTTTTTACAAGTCCCCTCATCAGCCTGTCTGGAGTTTCACTTGATTGTAGTACCAAGTCAGTATGATGGCCTAACCTACACCATGAAGACAAAAGAACACAACAAGCAACTCCATGAAAAGCACAAATCAGGAGATGGAGACAAGAAGATGTCCATGTCACTAAATATCCATTGTAAAAGATGACACAAGCAAAGTTAAAGAGTTGGGATACCACCTTGGTGGCCCTGTATAATTCAATGAAAATTTAAACAAAGAAAACACACAATGAATGCGGAGTGGTCTTTTCAGACTGGAGTTCTCAGTTGAACTCAAACAAAATGGCCGATATCCAGGTTATGAGTTAAGAAGCCAGGAAGGGGAGGGTCCAGGTGGACAGACGCGGAAGTGACATCAGTGATGGAGTGGCTGTCAATCTTCCATTCAACCAAAGATGACTTTAGTATACAGTGCCCACCCCTGGCCCGGCATGTAATTACCATCAGCAAGGTGCTTAAGCTGTCTCCCCTGCGCTTGTACATGACATAAGTTAAATCAATCACGAATGTAGTGAGAAGTCAAGCAAAATGACACCTTTTGTTGGCTAAATAAAATGATGAAGATGGGGCCTGAGTTGCCTCGAAAGCTTGCATAGTGTAATCTTTTTAGTTCACCAATACAAGGTGTCATTTTGCTTGACTTCTCACTACATTCATAATGGCTAACACAGTACAACATACCTAGTACATCAATCATGAAGAAATGGAAGGAGTATGACAGGGCCGCAAATCTGCTAGAGCAGACCATCCACAATAAATAAAGAGGACAAGTGAAGGAGGCCACCAGGAGACCTCTGAAAACTCTGAAGGAGTCACAAGCTACCATGGGTGACATTTCGAGAGATCGTGCAGACAATAACTGTGCTCCGGTGCTTCACAAGTCACAGAGAACAAACACAAAGGACATCTCAGCAGAGAGTACATGGAAGCCTCTGAAGTCAGCCGGAAGAAGGTTCTATTGTTTCATGGGATCAAAGTGGAGCTTTTTGGCCATCAGATTAAACAGCAAGTTGCGCTACACAATATCATGAATACACCACCCCTACAGTGAAGAATACTGGTGGCGTTGGGGAACAATGTGCTTGAAACTGCCTGCCTGTTTAACTAGGATGTTCTAAGTTTGTTTGCAGCAGCAAATTCAAATTATAAAATAATAATAATAATTCTTTACATTTATATAGCGCTTTTCTCACTACTCAAAGCGCTCTCCAAAATGAGGTCACATAAAACATTTAACTTCATATTTTGTTCTGTGATAACAGTTGTGGCAGGAGTGGAAATGACAGGATCTCCAGACTGCATGTTTAGATAGATAGATAGATAGATAGATAGATAGATAGATAGATAGATAGATAGATAGATAGATAGATAGATAGATAGATAGATAGATAGATAGATAGATACTTTATTAATCAAGGACAGCATGCATGGGCTGGCATCCCCTCCCCAAGACTTGTCCCATTTCCTTAACTGGCTGACAGACTTTTATAACAAAGAGATTGGTTGATCCATTTCAAAACTATATGCTCCCTGGGCTTCAGGACCCATTTAGATACCCTCAGGGAATGTTGGGAATTATAATGAAGTGAGGCAACCCCTCTGGGATCCGCTGTACCCCCAGAGGGTGCAGCACGGGGTTACACTCTCTGCATTAGGGAACATCTGATCGACCCAGAAGTGCTTCCATCAGGCTCTGCCCTGGCACTGGAAGTATTCCCGGGTTAAAGATAAAAGGAGCCGCTCAACTTCATCCAGGTGGGTCGGAGTAAGCAACGCTTGTGGGAGGAAGGGGAGTTAGAAGACGAGAGAAAAGGAAGAATTCACTGTCCATTTTGTTTTTGTATTCTTTAGAAGGTATTTGGAATAATACAATCCATTATGTTGAACTCGTGACTGTGTGCGTGTCAGTTGTGTCTGATGTTTGGGGCTCAAGAGTGCTTCAAGAGTGTCTACCACAAGCAATGGAAAATTTAGGGCACCAAATGGGTTGTTCCTTTTATTGTTCAAGGACAACAAAATGCAAAATGAAAAGGAATAACACTCTGTGACATGTGTACAGTGTGCAGGAGTTCCATAAATAAAAGCCTGGAAATTCTGTTGCTTCTAGCGGAGTAGCTAGCCGATAAGTGACGCCTCCTTCAGAGTTAGACCTCTTATATCATCGAAAGATGCAGAGAAATTAGTTCATGCGTTTGTTTTCAGTCGGCTAGATTACTGTAACGCACTCCTCTCAGGACTACCCAAAAAAGACATCAATCGTTTGCAACTAGTGCAGAATGCAGCTGCTAGAATCCTTACCAGGAAAAGAAAATCCGAAACCATTTCTCCAGTTTTGATGTCACTACACTAGTTACCTATATCATTCAGAATTGACTTTAAAATTCTGCTTATGGTTTATAAAGCTTTAAATAATCTCGCCCCGGCTTATATATCGGAATGTCTGACACCTTATATTCCAAATCGTAACCTCAGATCCTCAACTGAGTGTCTCCTTAGAATTCCAAGACCAAAACTTAAAAGAAGTGGTGAGGCGGGCGGCTTTCTGCTGTTATGCACCTAAAATCTGGAATAGCCTGCCAGTAGGAATTCGCCAGGCTAATACAGTGGAGCACTTTAAAAAACTACTGAAAACACATTATTTTAACATGGCCTTCTCATAACTTCACTGTAATTTAATCCTGATACTCTGTATATCTAATTCATTATAATAACTATTCATTCAAAATCTGTACTAACCTCTACTCTCTCTTCTGTTTCCTTTTCCGGTGTCCTGTTGGTGGTGGCGTGCGCCACCACCATCTACCCAAAGCACCATGATGTTCCAACAATGATGGATGGATTAAAAGCCAGAAGTCTGTATGACCATCAGCATCAAGTGACTCCGTGAGAACCCTAACTACAAAGAGGACTATTTCATTTATGTTAGGTAGAATGCCCAAAGGGGACTGGGCGGTCTCGTGGCCTGGAACCCCTACAGATTTTATTTTTTTCTCCAGTCTTCTGGAGTTTTTTTTTTGTTTTTTCTGTCCACCCTGGCCATCGGACCTTACTCCTTTCTATGTTAATTAATGTTGTCTTATTTTAATTTCTTATTTTGTCTTTTATTTTTCTTCTCTTCATTATGTAAAGCACTTTGAGCTACTTTTTGTATGAAAATGTGCTATATAAATAAATGTTGTTGTTGTTCCGGGTTTTACGCCGGCTGGACAAGGGGCGGAGTTAATGACTTCACCAGGTGACTTCTCAGTGCCCAGTGATGTAGGGAAAGAAGGAGAAGACAAAGTTAGCTGCAGCGCCCCCTCTCGTTTCGGCGTGTTACTAAACACTTCGACTGAACCTGTGAGGTGGTCTCTCACACGCACGCATGACACAGTTTACATACAGTATATTGTAAGAAGTCTTTTCTTTGAAGCAACTGTTTACTTCAGACTTTTAATATGTTTAACCCGGGATTTTACATAATTCTTTATGGCACAGGAAATGTTACTAGAATGTACCATTTATCTATGTGCTGACTGGTGTAAATTAAAATATATTTACATGTTATGTAAATGAACCTACATGAGAGAAAGAAACTGCTGTCTTAAGACTAACCAGCCTTCCTGTGGAGAGGGCCCTGCTGCTAATATGGCGAGGCTCCACCGGCCAGCTGTAATAAGGGACATCCATTGTAGAATTCATTTGCAATGGTGTAACAATCAACTATCATCAAGTTGACTTACTAACACACCAAGGTTGAATTCTAGAATATTCCTCCAAAAAAACTTTAATTTACAGTGTGACAAAACCAAAATATATTCAGAATTTAAATTTCTCATCATCCACTACAGATACTGGAACATACATATGGTGATGGACGGCCGGGGATCCTACCCGGACGGGACTCCGTTTATATGAGAAGACCTGGGGAATGGGCGTACTACCAGGAGTACCTTCCCCGAGACACGACAGGGCAGCCCCCTGGGTTTACATCAGGGCCACGGTATTTGGAGCTCAGAAGCTCAACCCGCTGGGGGTCCATGGTCATCATCGGGGGGCACCTGGACAGCTCCAGAGTCTGGGCATACAGCACTTCCACCACACCCGGAAATGCTGCCGGAAGAGGAGCAGGGTTCCTAGGCAGCGCTTCCGCTTCCGCTAGGAAGTTCTGCAGGAGGTTAATTGAGGGACACCTGGAGCACTTCCAGAGGTTAATCGTGGGACACCTGGAGCACTTCTGGAGGTTAATCGTGGGACACCTGGAGCACTTCCGGTTGCACTATAAAGGAGGCTGCCTCACTGCATTCAGAGGTCTGAGCCGGGAGGAGGAGGACAAAGCTTGGGAAGAAAGGAGTAGAGGCGGCGAAAGGGAAGATTGTTTTGTTATTGGAGCACTGTGTTGTGTGCGGGACAGTATAGAGAAATAAAGGCGTGTGTTCTGGACATTCTGGGTCTGTGTGTCTGTCTGTAGCCGGGCTATCTTCTACAATATCTATGTATACAGAAGTAAAATGATAGAACAAACTCAAGAAAAATTACTCTTATTTTCAACTTTTTCACCAAACAAGGGAATAGTCTCTGTTTTCTTTACAAAATAAGGATAGATCTCACCCATTTCATGTAGACTTTCATCCAATGCAGCTTGTTTTGTTCTTTTTCTAGAGTCAGGGGACATCCAGTAGGCATAATCCATTAAATTAATTATCTGGAAACTTCTCCATTCCTCCTTTGTAATCCTTACTTTCCAAGCCTGTCTTCTCCAAGATGGTGGATCTCCTCTTTCTTTTCTCTTTTCCACTTTTTCTTTTTTTTTTTCTACCTTCCTCAGAATGATGAGCTTCCTGTTACACTTTATATCAACATAAAAGTCCTTCATGTGTTCACATTACCTCTGGCAGTCTTTTCAAAATAAAAGCTTAGCAAAGAAGTGTAAAATTCTAGCTCACTGTGTATTTTCCACTACATGGTAGCATCAGGTTGTGGGTATGCTTCTCTTGTGGGGGAAAATCGAATGCAGGAATATCCTGGAGGAAACCCTGATGGAGTCTGCAAGAGTCCTGCTCCTCAGGAGAAGACAACAAGCATAAGCAGAAAGAAAAAGCTACCCAGGGATGGCTTCAAAACAATAAAGTGTAGCTGTCTTCACTGAGCGCAGGGGGAGAGTGCTATGAACGATTCTCAGTTAAAATACAAGTACAGGTGAAACAAATTACTAAACACAGAACTGGTACACATAGAAATGCAGATTTGTTACAACACACAGAGAATAAGGTAGAGCTGATTAAACTTAAATGGAAACCAACCATATCTGTCCAGGAATTAAATGGTCAGTTCACCACGGTGGAGATTAAAATTGTAAAAGAGAAAGTAGAAAATAAAGTCAGAGTCCTGGAGACCTCGACCAACTGTGTTTCCTAAAGCGGAGTTTGTCCAGTCTGATGAGAGGTTCTTTCCGTATTCTTGAATGGTGCAGAGGTAAGAACTGCTGCCTTATAACCCAAAGGTCCTGGGTGTGACACTGAGCACCGTGCTGATGGTGTAGTGCCCAAACTTTACAGACTGACATCAAAGGCTTCTTCTTTTGGGGCGCTTACACCATCAGCATGGCGCTGTCAGATCTAAACACTAGCGTGGCAAATTGCTTGCATACTTAAGTGACTTTAGCTGCAGGTGGAAGTCCCATTTTACTTTATAGTGCCAAGCAGAGTGCAGCAGTCTATTAGCCAGCGAAAGAGCTGTGAAGAAGCTGTCTGTTGTTACGGTCCTGCCTTTGTTTAGTCTGATAGCGGTCACGGGGCATCGTATCTTTGATTGTCGGTACAACAAACAGTTCTAAGCAGGCATCAGCCACAGCGCTGCTCTTGTGAAAAGAATGGAAATAAATGGCATCAACTCAAGGGAGAGGAAAGTCTGTTGTGCCACGTGAACGTCACTGAGAGAATAAAACTGAATAATAAAAAAAAAGCGCTAACTTTTACAAGTAGTTAGAATTTACACCTGTTGTTACAGACTCAAATCAAATGTATGTTTTTATTATATGGTAGAAATAATAATAATAATAATAATAATAGTAGCTCAGTCTTGAACCGGGGACCTTCGGGTTATAAGGCAGCAGTTCTTACCTCTGCACATTTGAGCTTGAGTTTTGAACTCATTGACAGCCACATGTAAATCAAATGCTTTTTTTTCTTTGGTTATATTCTTGAATAAAAGCGCATGTGTTTATTTGCTATTTGGACTAAAGTCTTCACACATTATACACTTCACATCATTATTAGTATGACATGGAATAAGTTTCTGCTTTAGGTATGTGTTCATAATTTCTTGCATTTCTTGCATTTCCTTTCATCCTACACTTACCTAGATCTTTGTAGACACGGAACACACATGAAATGCATGTATTCCAGATAACGATATACTGTATTATTTACCCTAAACAACTCCAGGCACCTCACATGCAGATACAGAGAGGGAGAGGTGAGCTCCATCAAGGGGAGGATGAGATAGCAGGCTGCTTGCTGCTTGTGCTGATCGACACATTTACAAAACAAAAGACGCTGATGGTAGAGGTGCAAAAGGATTTAAGGTGGGCCGGGATTACAAGTTTTTTCATAGGCTTCAGGAATTCTAGTGTTAATATTAGAAAATTAAGATGGTTTCTAAACATGGAGTATACATAGAAATTAATTCCTGAATGTATTTCTAGTTAGATCAACTACTGAAATGCTTTATTAGGGACTGTTTAAAGCATTCCAAATGCAGCTTTCAGCTTCTCAAAATGCTGCTGAAGGATTCATTACAAAAACTGAAAAGGACTGGTGCCCTGACCAGGAATGCTCCTGCCTTGTGGCTCCAGCTTCTCCGTGACCTTGTCCTGGATAAGTGGGTTAAGGGAATGGATGGATGGATGGATGAATTATAAACCATTATTGACCCTCTTCTATTTGGTTTCTCTTCTACGTATCCTGCTCTACCGCCATGTTGTTTTCCTGCCTATGAAGTGACACCTGAGGTACTGGGAGTCATGGAACTAAAGGATGGAAAGATTCTGACATCGGATTAGACATCCCAGCACACACTGTACTGAAGAATGACCAGGAGAGGGTGGGCAATCCTTGATGAAGTCTGCAGGACTGTGACTGTGTCTGATTGTGTCTTTTTCCTTTGTCTGTGGATCCCCCCCGAAGTTTATTTTTCCCTATCGATGCTGCTGCCTGAGCTTTTGCTTTCCTCTTCTTTTTTGTCAACTGGCCACAGCTCAACATTTCTTTAATGGACAGATAATGCTGAGTTCCATTATTATTAATCAGTTTCAAACTTTTTCTGTCTGTTTAAAGAAATATGTCTCTTTACTCATTATGTAATTATTGTTTTGTAACTCTGTATTTGTATTGTAAAGATGAGACAAAAGAGCATCAAAGTGTTAGGCCACCACCCTGGTGATGCCGTTTAACTGAAAGAAGGAAAGAATGAAAAACACGCAATAAGTCTCTGATAATCGAAGATCAGAATTGAACTGCCTGAAAATGGCCACATTTTCGGTCAAATGGGTCCCAGGCAGGAAGGGGCGGGTCTAGGAGGACGGATAACGGAAGTGATGTCACTGGTAGAATGGCTGTCAAATCTTCTGTTCAGCAGAGGGAGGAAGTGAGAATGCATTAGAGCACAGCGCCAACCCCTGATCTGGTGGGTAATTGCTATCACCAAAGTACCTTAAGGTGCCTCCTGTGTGCACACGCATGACACTGGCCAGCTGGGAACTTGTCACAGCACTCTGAGACTACATGGAGTGAAGATCGCCCCACATAATTAAGGTAAAGTGCATTGGTAAAGATCACAAATGTGAAGTTTTTACTTTTGCTTTGATGGGTTGTTTTCATAGTTCAGTGTATAGTGTGACTAGAAAAAAAATCAACAAGGTGTAAGAGATTCGTGACACTTTGTGCGATTAAGGTTGTGCTCTTAATTACTTGTAGGCTGTGCAAGACCCACTGTTGTCATGTTTATGATTGGTGGTTCAGAATGCAGCTTTTCTTAGGCAATATCAATTTAGTTTTTTTTTTATAAGGATTACAGTGTGACATTAAAACCAGACTTTTATAACATTTTATATAGGACAGTGTTCTTTTATTAACACTAATTATGTAATTGTCACAGACAGCAAGAACCAAACCTTAAAAAGTCCCAAAACTCAATAAAGCCAGTAGAAAAATCTTAAATAGTTAATTAAATCTTCCTTAAATTATCAAAGAAAATGTAAAAGAAACAGAAAAAAAAATTAATTCACACGAAAAGCAATACAGAAACTGGGAATGTTAACTCAAGGAAAAAATCGACACCTTTAGAAAAGAGCAATAAGCACAGTGATGAGCCAAAGAGCCACCCGAAAATGAAAACCTGAGGCAAAAATCACAGAATTCAAAGCTGAATTCAGGAATGAAAAATTCTGCATAAAGAAGCAAACAATCAGAAGAAAACCACCATCTTTTAAATTCACACCCTGCTCAAGCTCAGGGGGGTCACACAATTAATGCAAACTGATGATCGTTATGATGCTCATGGTGTCCGGGGTTATCATGAGCAAAAGGACCAGGATGTTACACTTCAGCCAGGGTTTATTTTATTGTCGTAGTTTCTGTAGTTTGGTGATAATGTAGCCTTAATATGAGGAATGTTCAAAAAGTTTCCACACTTTTTTTTTACTTTATTTATTAAGAATTTCAAAAACAAATTGCATCACTTTTTCACATTAGTCACCTTCTTTTGTGATGCAATTTTCCCAGCGTTGTACCAGCTTTTTAATGCCATCAGCTGTGCGTGTAGCCACTGATGCACCGCTGCTTTCTCATCAGGGTTCTTTCTTCATTCCTCGTGGTTGTGGCTGTAGCTGGACGCTCTGCACCCATCACACCAGTGTGGCCATTTTTGAACATTTCAGTCCACTCATAGACGACTCTAGGAGAGAGAACTTTATCCCCATACTGATCACACATGCGGAGATGAATTTGTGCTCTCGCCACACCTTCTGCCCACAAAAATCATATGACAGAACGCTGTTCCTCTTTGGTGCAATTTCTAAGTTTCGCAGCCATCTTCACCACAAGGTGACAACTCTTATACTAAACTGCAAAGGTAGACGGCTTGCCAGACAGAACTAGTCATGTGACATTCTCAGATACGACCAATGACTACTCCCGCCGTCACTGTTTCCAACGAAAAGTGCATAAATGTTTTGAACGTCCTTCATGAACTCACGGGGTTGGTTATCATACCAACCGACTACAGGAAAAAGTCGCCAATACAGGGGATGCGAACGGCTTGTTCCTTAGAACCTTAGATTCAATGCCAACAAAACTTGTAAAAAGCCGAGTAGATGTTACTGCAGCGTCCATTATTAGCCTGATTATTGAAATGGCACAGCTCCTGATGTACTAAAGTGTCAGTTATCAAACCATTATTTAAAAAGTCAGTGCTAGACCAATATACAATATGCTCTCATCTCCATGCTCCACAGAATCTACTTCCACTGTTCTTCAAATGTTTCAGGTGCCTTTAACATCATTTTGCCTCATCGACTGGAGAGAAAACTTAACACTTTGCCTGTTGATGCCCTCGCAGAGGGCAGAGGGACTGTGTGTCTAGAAATGGCGGTGTGTAATACTGGAGCGGCTCAGAGAACTTGTCCTGTCTCCCTTCCTGTTTATCCCTCCACACAACAGATTTCCAGCACAATACCAGCACTTGCCATCTACAGATATTTTCCGATTACTTGTCCATCATAGGCTGCATTAATAATGGAGACGAGTGAGAGTACAGGAAAGCAGTGGAGGACTTCATTTGGTGGTGCAGGGAGAACCACCTGCAACTCAATATCAGCAAGACCGAAGAGATGGTAGTGGTCTTCTGATGCCAAGAAGCCTCTGAGGCCAGTCACCATTCAGGGGTAGAATGTGGAGTGATGCAGAGCTCCAAGTACCTGGGGGTTCACATGAAGAACAAACTGGACTTGTCTGACAACACAGAGGCGCTGGACTAGAAGAGCAGACCAGATTTGTTAAGGGTTCAGTAGATATGAATTGTGCAAAAAGCTGCTGGAAATGTTCTACCATTTCTCAGTAGCCAGTTTGGTGTTCTACACTGTGGTCTCCTGGATAAGCAACCTGAGCTCAAAAGAAGCACAATGCATGAACAAACTTATCAGGAAAGATTGCACCATCTCAGGGAGAACCCTTGACAGTCTGGAAGCTGTTGTAGAAGAGATTAGGGACAAAATTGTATGCCATCATCCCCTTCATCCCCTCCAGGAGGCGCTCTCTTGGAGCACATTTAACCAGGCTCGTTCCACAGTGGGTGCTAAGAAGCTCCTCTAATTCACTCGAGTTCTATATGCGCAAAGCATAGAATTATTCAACTAAAAATTATATATCGAGCTCATCTGTCTCGCTTAAAACTGTCCAAAATGTTTCCAGGCCAGGATCCAACCTGCGAGCGCTGCAACCAAGCTCCTGCCTCACTGGGTCACATGTTCTGGGCCTGCACCAAACTAACATCATTTTGGACAAAAATTTTTAAGTGCCTCTCAGACAGCCTTAGTATCACAATCCCTCCTAACCCACTAACAGCTGTGTTTGGTGTCCTTCCAGATGGACTTGAATTGGAGAAGGACAAACAAACGGTGATTGCATTCACTACACTCTTGGCACGCAGACTTATTTTGTTAAATTGGAAGAATCCTAATTCTCCTCTTATAAGTCAGTGGGAAACTGATGTTTTATATTATTTGAAATTGGAAAAAATCAAATTTTCAGTTAGAGGATCTGTACAAAATTTTTTCAAAACTTGGCAGGATTTAATCAATATTATTTTAATATAGATATTTACTTCTCCCCTTCTTTTGTCTAATGTTGCCTTATTAAAAAGCTTAAAGCAATTTTCCTTTAGCTAAGCTCTCCTTCTCAGGGGTGGGGTTTGATTTGTCTTCAAATTTGTTGGGTTATAAATTGATCTGTTTGTATGGAATGATTACAATGAAAATTAATAAAATAAAAATATTAAAAAAAAAAAAAAAAAAAAAAAAAGAAGCTCCTCTAGGGGTCTTTCTCTGTCCACTGCTATAAGGCAATGCAATGATTCCACCGGATGTACTTGATAATTTATTGTTATTTAGTTATTGATTGATTGATTGACTGCATTATCTGTCTTGTGAGTGTCTTGTCTTCTTTTTTATATTTCTACTGCTGTATACATTTGAATTTTCCCCTTGGGATTAATAAAGTATCTGATCTAATCTAATATATGATTAATAATTATAGACCCATTTCAAATTTACCCTTTCTCTCTAAAATACTTGAAAAGGTAGTCACCAATCAGCTTCAGTCTCACCTTACACATCATGATTTATTTCAGAGATTCCAGTCTGGTTTCAGAGGAGGACTTCATCTGGTGGTGCAGGGAGAACCACCACGTGATTCCAGTCTGGCTTCTGCATTTGTCATAGTACAGAAACAGCACTAAATGCCATTCTGATATCCTTGGATGAAGGAAATTCCACTGTAATTACGTTGTTCAATTTAAGCACAGCATTTGACACCATTGGTCATTCTATTTTACCACACGGGCTGGAAAATGAGAATGGGCTCACAGCACTGTGCTTGTCTGGCTTAGTTCTAATTCAACAATTTGGTTCCAGTATGTACAGAAATGTGCTGACGGGATTGCATCATTATACACAGAAGTTAAATATGGTGTCCCGCAGGGCTCATTACTAGGACCTTTACTGTTTTTGCTTTACATGCTTGAACTGGGAAAACAATGTTAATTTCCACTCATACACATTTTCACCCAGGTATACCTTTCGTTTAGGCCAACTGACATTTGTCCTTAATTAGATGCATTAGTGAATTAATGGAGTGGATGGAAGAGAATGACTTGTCTGTGAACACAGATAAAACAGAAATGTTAATTATTGGAGGGAATGATGCTGATTGCAGCAACATTCTGTCATTATTTAACTTTTTTGGAATCACCATTACTTTTACTGAATCAACCTTTGAAAATAGCATGTCATTTAGTGCACACAAAACTATCCAAAACATGTTTATTCTATCTTAACAATGTTGGAAAATGAAGGTGTTTTCTAAATATGTTAATAAATTAATCCATGCATTTACTTCTAGTATAAATGACTACTCCCCTCCTTTAACCGTCACCTTATCGTGGTGGAGGGGTTTGCGTGTCCCAATGATCCTAGGAGCTCTGTTGTCCGGGGCTTTATGCCCCTGGTAGGGCCACCCAAGGCAAACTGGTCCTAGGTGAGGGATGAGACAAAGAGCGGTTAAACAAACCTCCTATGAAGAAAAAACATTTTGGACGGCGTTTTCCCTTGCCCGGACGCGGGTCACCGGGGCCCCACTCTGGAGCCAGGCCTGGAGGTGGGGCTCGATGGCGAGCGCCTGGTGGCCGGGCCTGCACCCATGGGGCTCGGCCGGGCACAGCCCGAAGAGGCAACGTGGGTCCCCCTTCCCATGGGCTCACCACCTATGGGAGGGGCCAAGGAGGTCGGGTGCAGTGTGAGTTGGGTGGTGGCCGAAGGCGGGGACCTTGGCGGTCCGATCCTCGGCTACAGAAACTGGCTCTTGGGACGTGGAATGTCACCTCTCTGAAGGGGAAGGAGCCTGAGCTAGTGCGCGAAGTTGAGAGGTTCCGGCTAGATATAGTCGGGCTCACCTCGACGCACAGCTTGGACTCTGGAACCAATCTCCTTGAGAGGGGCTGGACTCTCTACCACTCTGGAGTTGCCCCCGGTGAGAGGCGCCGAGCAGGTGTGGGTATACTTATTGCCCCCCAACTTGGAGCCTGTACATTGGGGTTTACCCCGGTGGACGAGAGGGTAGCCTCCCTTCGCCTTCGGGTGGGGGGACGGGTCCTAACTGTTGTTTGTGCGTATGCACCGAACAGCAGTTCGGAGTACCCACCCTTTTTGGAGTCCCTGGAGGGGGTGCTAGAGGGCATACCTTCTGGGGACTCCCTCGTTCTGCTGGGAGACTTCAATGCTCATGTGGGCAATGACAGTGAGACCTGGAAGGGCGTGATTGGGAGGAATGGCCCCCCTGATCTGAACCCGAGCGGTGTTTTGTTATTGGACTTCTGTGCTCGTCACGGATTGTCCATAACGAACACCATGTTCAAGCATAGGGGTGTTCATATGTGCACTTGGCACCAGGACACCCTAGGCCTCAGTTCGATGATCGACTTTGTGGTCGTGTCGTCGGACTTGCGGCCACATGTCTTGGACACTCGGGTGAAGAGAGGGGCGGAGCTGTCAACTGATCACCACCTGGTGGTGAGTTGGCTTCGATGGTGGGGGAGGATGCCGGTCAGGCGTGGTAGGCCCAAACGTGTTGTGAGGGTCTGCTGGGAACGTCTGGCAGAGCCCCCTGTCAGAAGTAGCTTCAACTCCCACCTCCGGCAGAACTTCGACCACATCCCGAGGGAGGTGGGGGACATTGAGTCCGAATGGGCCATGTTCCGTGCCTCTATTGTTGAGGCAGCTGACCGGAGCTGTGGCCGTAAGGTGGTCGGTGCCTGTCGTGGCGGCAATCCCCGAACCCGCTGGTGGACACCGGCGGTGAAGGATGCCGTCAAGCTGAAGAAGGAGTCCTACAGGACCCTTTTGTCCTGTGGGACCCCGGAGGCAGCTGATAGGTACCGGCAGGCCAAGCGGAATGCGGCTTTGGTGGTTGCTGAGGCAAAAACTCGGGCGTGGGAGGAGTTTGGGGAGGCCATGGAGAATGACTTTCGGACGGCTTTGAGGAGATTCTGGTCCACCATCCGGCGTCTCAGGAAGGGGAAGCAGTGCAGTGTCAACACTGTATATGGTGGGGATGGTGCGCTGCTGACCTCGACTCGGGACGTTGTGGGTCGGTGGGGGGAATACTTTGAAGACCTCCTCAATCCCATTAACATGCCTTCCAATGAGGAAGCAGAGCCTGGGGACTCAGAGGTGGGCTCCCCCATCTCTGGGACTGAGGTCACCGAGGTGGTCAAAAAACTCCTTGGTGGCAGGGCCCCGGGGGTGGATGAGATACGCCCGGAGTTCCTCAAGGCTCTGGATGTTGTAGGACTGTCTTGGCTGACACGCCTCTGCAACATCGCATGGACATCAGGGACAGTGCCTCTGGATTGGCAGACCGGGGTGGTGGTCCCCCTCTTTAAGAAGGGGGATCGGAGGGTGTGTTCCAACTACAGAGGGATCACACTCCTCAGCCTCCCTGGAAAAGTCTATTCAGGGGTCCTGGAGAGGAGGGTCCGTCGGATAGTCGAGCCTCGGATTCAGGAGGAACAGTGTGGTTTTCGTCCTGGTCGCGGAACAGTGGACCAGCTCTATACCCTTAGCAGGGTCCTGGAGGGTGCATGGGAGTTTGCCCAACCAGTCTACATGTGTTTTGTGGACTTAGAAAAGGCATTCGACCATGTCCCTCGGGGAATCCTGTGGGGGGTACTCCGAGAGTATGGGGTACCGGCCCCCCTGATAAGGGCTGTTCAGTCCCTGTGCGATCAGTGCCAGAGCTTGGTCCGCATTGCCGGCAGTAAGTCGAACCCGTTTCCAGTGAGAGTTGGACTCCGCCAGGGCTGCCCTTTGTCACCGATTCTGTTCATAACTTTTATGGACAGAATTTCTAGGCGCAGCCAGGGTGTTGAGGGGGTCCGGTTTGGTGGGCTCAGGATTGGGTCACTGCTTTTTGCAGATGATGTTGTCCTGTTTGCTTCATCAGGCCGTGATCTTCAGCTCTCTCTGGATCGGTTCGCAGCCGAGTGTGAAGCGGCTGGGATGAGAATCAGCACCTCCAAATCCGAGACCATGGTCCTCAACCGGAAAAGGGTGGAGTGCCCTCTCAGGGTTGGTAGCGAGATCCTGCCCCAAGTGGAGGAGTTCAAGTATCTCGGGGTCTTGTTCACGAGTGAGGGAAGAATGGAGCGTGAGATCGACAGGCGGATCGGTGCGGCATCCGCAGTAATGCGGGCGTTGCATCGGTCTGTCGTGGTGAAAAAGGAGCTGAGCCGCAAGGCGAAGCTCTCAATTTACCAGTCGATCTATGTTCCTACCCTCACCTATGGTCATGAGCTATGGGTAGTGACTGAAAGAACGAGATCGCGAATACAAGCGGCTGAAATGAGTTTCCTCCGCAGGGTGTCTGGGCTTTCCCTTAAAGATAGGGTGAGAAGCTCAGTCATCCGGTAGGGGCTCAGAGTAGAGCTGCTGCTCCTCCGCATCGAGAGGAGTCAGATGAAGTGGCTCGGGCATCTGATCAGGATGCCTCCTGGACGCCTCTCTGGTGAGGTGTTCCAGGCACGTCCAACCGGGAGGAGGCCCCGGGGAAGACCCAGGACACGCTGGAGGGACTATGTCTCTCGACTGGCCTGGGAACGCCTTGGGATTCTCCCGGAAGAGCTAGAAGAAGTGGCCGGGGAGAGGGAAGTCTGGGCATCTCTGCTCAAGCTGCTGCCCCCGCGACCCGACCTCGGATAAGCGGGAGACAATGGATGGATGGATGGATAAATGACTACTGCAATGTGATGTCCACTGGCTGCTCAAATCATTCTTTATAGAACTTTCAGTTCATTCAAAATGTTTCTGCAAGAAATATTACATGAACAAAAATATACAAACACGTAATTTCAGTTCTTAAGTCCTTACACTGGCTCCTGGTTAAGTTTAGGGAAGATTTCAAAATCCTACTTTTAACATATAAAGCCTTAAATGGCCAAGGCCCTGCTTACTTATCTGAACTTCACATGACTTACAGGTGCTGGTCATAAAATTAGAATATCATGACAAAGTTGATTTATTTCAGTAATTCCATTCAAAAAGTGAAACTTGTATATTAGATTCACTCATTACACACAGACTGATGTATTTCAAATGTTTGTTTCTTTTAATTTTGATGATTATAACTGACAACTAATGAACTAATTTTATGACCAGTACCTGTACAAACCTCAGCATGCATTAAGAACTTAAGATGGCAGCCTATTGATGATTTCAAGGATTTACAAAATAACTGGAAGGTTGAGCTAGTATGTTTTAGTTACAGAGGTGGTCTTCCTACTGCCACAAGAGGTGCCCCTTCAGTCTCAGCTTTTAAATTAGGCTGAAGACTCACAATTTCAATTTAGCGTACCCTGACTAGAGCTGCTGATTAGGTGTGCAGACTGCATCTCATAACACTGTGACAGATAGGGGGCACCACTGGGACCCAAACCAACTCACACAACTGACACACAGAAAGCCGTGGGTTCAAAAACAGAAGGCTTTATTTTAAATATACCTCTCCCAGGCTACATAAGCATGAGTAGAAACAATATTCTTTCTTTCATTCTTTCATTCTGCCTCTTCTGTCTCCATCCATCTTCCTCCAGTGAGTGTCACCTTCCTTTCTCCCAATTCTGACTCCCCGGAGGAGGCTGGACAGCTTCCTTTCATGTCGGTCCCGGGAATACTTCAAGGGCCGGAGAACAGTCAGAAGGAAGCATTTCCGGTTCTAGCAAAAGTCTCAAAACGTAGGGATCATGAATCATTGCAGCATCCCTTGGCACCACTTATGGGACCCAGTAGGGCTGACTGTCGGCCTACAAATCCCATCATGCCCCGCAGAGTTCCACATGGTTACCGCAGTCCTGGGATGCTGCAATGTAGTGGACGTGATTTAACAAGATACAAAATTAGGAGCTTTCCCTCAATGCTCCCTTATCTTTCCTTTCCATCCGGGTTAAAGTCCCATACTCATCGCCGGCCGGGATGCCAGATAATCCTGCTTGGCACTTACAACCAAGTAATTTTTTAAAATACACAATGGTGCAGTCCCATGCTCATTTGATCTTAGTTTCAAAAAGATTAATGGTAGAGCATTGCACTGTGTGTGTGTGTCGAATGACCCATAAGACACTGCAAACATGTTGTATGCAATGTGTCAGCTTCTGCTCGTTGTGGTTACCGCGTAATTTTCAAATTGTCTTCACCCTTCATGTTTGCTAACGTCGAGCTGACTAACTTTTTGCGCCTTGCCTGGTGAGAGTCCAAGCAGAGAATCCATCTTTTATTGATAGAATTAAGTTAGAGGAATGTAAAAGAAAAAAACAAATGAAAACAGAAGGCAGCACCGTAGATGTGCGCGCATTTCGGAGTGTATCCGCCGAGGCAGCATTCCCCATATAAAAAAGACCGTTAGCCGAGAATACATCACTCAAATGTCAAGGCTAACATTACATCTGTAAAAGAAATCACACAAAAACCATTGATCACTGTTTAACGAGCAAGAATGAATTTTAAAAAGATACAAAAAAAAACACCATTTTTGGTGTTCTGTGTTTAAAAAAAGCCCATTGTGTGTGCAACTCCAAGAGATCGACAAGTGCCACTAATATAATGCAAGCAGCCAAGTGATTTGTATAAAGTACTGTATATACAGTGACCTTGGGCTGGTTGAGCGGAGAGCCTCTGCTTGTTGGCAGTGACAAATTGATTTTGAAAAGGGCATTCATTTTCATTTAAACCATCTGCTTGCATCGTAAATTCAAATGGCAGAAATGAAAGAATGCTCTCAAAGGAATGCTTAAAGTCGAGGCTAAGGCTTTGTACACTGTTTACATCCAAGCGATTACATCTGTTAAATGAAACTCAATGCAAATGTTGGAAGAGCAAACAGATGCTCAAATCAGGGCCTGAAAAGACACGGCTAGCAAACTGCCAGCGCTCGGTCAGGCCATGGTCTGTTTCTGTGGCACCGGTTAGGGACCGTGATATACAAAATGACACCTGCATGATCTCCTGCCGGGGTCAGGGCTGGGACACTGGCTGCTTTTAATTTATACGCATGACCGTGATCGAATCTCAACACGTGAGTGAAAGCTGTCACCGGCCATAAATGAGGCAGAGAAGCAGACATCCCATATCTGACAGATTTCTGAAAGTGAGTCCAGATGAGGGACGTGAAGTCAAAGGACATAAATGTTGAGCATTGTGTGAAATATCCCATGGTAATCGGGGAGGGGGGAGCAGATGGTCCTCAAATCTTACTTTGCTTCTAGATAGATAGATAGATAGATAGATAGATAGATAGATAGATAGATAGATAGATAGATAGATAGATAGATAGATAGATAGATAGATAGATACTTTATTAATCCCAAGGGGAAATTCACATACTCCAGCAGCAGCATACTGATAAAAAACAATATTAAATTAAAGAGTGATAACAATGCAGGTATACAGACAATAACTTTGTATAATGTTAACGTTTACTCCCCCCAGTGGAATTGAAGAGTCGCATAGTTTGGGGGAGGAACGATCTCCTCAGTCTGTCAGTGGAGCAGGACGGTGACAGCAGTCTGTCGCTGAAGCTGCTCTTCTGTCTGGAGATGACACTGTTTAGTGGATGCAGTGGATTTTCCATAATTAATAGGAGTCTACTCAGCGCCCATTGCTCTGCCACAGATGTCAAACTGTCCAGCTCCATGCCTACAATAGAGCCTGCCTTCCTCACCAGTTTGACCAGGCGTGAGGTGTCCCTCTTCTTTATGCTGCCTCCCTAGCACACCACTGTATAGAAGAGGGCGCTCGCCACAACTGTCTGATAGAACATCTGCAGCATCTTATTGCAGATGTTGAAGAATGTCCTATGCCAATATCCAATAAATTATCAATGTTGTCACGCATGTGTGTCTGAGGATCTCATCTGAGGTAAGTAGTAACCCATCGGGACAAGAGGGGGCACTGTCACTAACATGTATTTGTTCTTCTCTTCCCGTGGCATAGGAGGGCAGAGTGATGGCTCTGAGGCTAAGGATTTGCACTGGTATCTCAAAGATTGCCAGTTCAAATCCCCGTCACTGCCAAAAGAGATCCTACTTTGCTGGACCCTTGAGCAAGGCCCTTAACCTTCAATTGCTCCAGGGGCATTGTACAATGGCTGACCCTGCGCTCTGACCCCAAGAGGTATACGAAAACTAACAAATTCCTAATACAAGAAATTGTATAAGGCGAAATAAAGAAAAAAAAAACAATAAGGGCATTTAGCCCCGCCCCTTTCGGTCCACACTAGATAAGAAGCCCAGCCTCCCAGAAGGAGGCGTCTTTTCTACAGAGAAGACCCCTGAAAAGACCCGACTTTAGACAAGCTGAAGAGCCTACCATTTCCCTGTTTTTCATTTGCCCAGACGGGTGGCATTTTGAAACCACAAATGCATTTATTTTAATTTGGACTATAGAATTAAATGGGACAACCCGGTTGGTGTCCCCCATTCTTTCATCTTTGTCCTGTCATTCCGGCACTCGGCCACAACGGATAGTGCTATCACTTAGGATATTCACATCTAAAGTAGACAAATCATGTGCAGACTTCTTCTACTTCTTGTGACACAGGTACTGTCGATTCAGAAAGCACTCTGACGCCTTGCAGTTTCTGCACAGTTTACTTAATTTTAAATAAATCTGCCATCTTTGCCCATCATTCTACCACTCAACAACCCATAATGACAACTTTAAAACAATTTCACAAATTTAATACAAGTCAAAAACTGAAATCTCTCATTCAGAACTTTAATTCAGTGCTTTATGGAATCACAGTTTGTAAGAATTACCAGCTGTGAGTGTTCTTGAGTAAGTCCCTACAAGCATCGCATACCTCGATTTGGCCAGTTTATGCCATTCATCCTGGTAGATCCTCTCAAGCTTCTTTAGACGTGATGGGAAGCATCTGTAAACTGCCATCTTCAGGTCTCTCCACATACATGTTCTATGGGGTCTGAGTTTGACTGGGCCACTCCAGGACAGTCCCAAAGCCACTCCAGCATTGTCTTGACTGTATGCTCTGGCTCATTGTTGTGTTGAAAGGTTTTGTGGCCACTTAGAGGGTGCTCATGCCGCCCAAACACTGACACAGACAGACTCAGACACAAGTTCAGCACACACGTTTTTATTTTTCCAAGTGGGAAACGCTTTCCTTTGTTTCCCACCTTCACAGGTGGGACTGGACTCCTTTGGTATTGTGTCTGTTCAGAGAATCCTTGGGTACGACTGGTTTGACTTTGTGTTGCTCATGGAGTCCCAAATGTGGCACATTATCTGCATTGTGAGCACTATGTAAAGCACTATGGCCATGTCACATGATTGACCGAAGGTGATCCAGCTTGCAGGAAGCTCATTGTTGAGGACCAGATAGCTGGACCAGGCCAAGGGGATGCCCACGTAACACCTGGCTGTGGCAGATAGGTGGTCATTTCTGGAGGGTGGGACTGGACCATGTGTCTGCCTGGGGGGTTGCCAAGCAGGATCCTGAGCTGTTCTGTGATATGGTGGGTTCGGGAACGTGCTTTACCAGTGCATGCTTCCCAGCCTGACCTGACCTGACTATTGCCATTTTCAAATTTCATGGCATACGGCCCCTTCCAACATGCAGTAAAGCCGAGGCCATCTCCATATAGACAGAGGCTGGAGACTTGATGTGTGTTCAGTGGCTCTGGGGTTTCAAAAGGTGACTAGCAGCTTAAATTACTGAATGTTTAAAGTGAAATTCTGGGAGACCGCACAGAGGGAAGGAGGCAGAAACAGGCGATGGCTCCAGAAAGCCCCTCTATCACATGTCTATCCGCAAAACAAATTTCAAATATTGTCTTATTATTTCACAACCTCTGTTTCAATTTAGAAATGTTTTAGATATTAACTGCTAGAAAAAGTGGGATGGTGGATAAGAAAAAAAACCTTATGAAATATCATACGTTACATCGACTTTCATTATAATATAAAATTATATTAAAAAGTGAAGCGTATCACTTGCCTGCTCTGGTGATATTGGCCTGTCAGTCAATGTGTCAGTATTCAGTATAAATAAAGGGTAAATATAATATTACAAAGTGAGCCAAACAATAGATCTTTATTAAATGTATTGGTTTATTTTATGCATCCAAAAATAAACAAGGGTGGATCAGAGGAAGAACACAAAGTACAAAATAGCAAACTGAAAAGCAAAACCACTCTATCTCTGTCTAATTAAAGAGCTACTGCATCCTAAATATAAAGTCAACTGGCTTACCCACAAGCCCAGTCACAGAGGTACGGGCCAGTCTGTTTACTTTTTACTTCATGTCAGCCCCTGACTTCAATGGGCTCAATGGGCTCCAGGGAAGGGGCTGCCGTTACAACCCACCCTAGATATACAAGTGCCAGGCTCAAACCACCAGAGCTCCATCGGTCAGCTCCTGGTAACCACCAGTGCTTTTAAACTCATCCATGACCTGTGAAGGAGTCAATTCTCACCACAGTTCCTATGGCTTCCAGGCCATGCAGTCTGAATGACTACAGGACAGTGACGTTCAATCCAATAAAAGGCTTTGAACACTTGGTTAAAAAAATAATGAAAGAGATTAATTCCTTTCAAGATAAGCATTTTGCTTCCTTTGTCAACAGAAGTGTGGGTGAAGCTCTGCTGGTTTCCCTATATCAAATATACACCTTTCTTGATGAGCCTGGTTTATATGGTGTGAGCCACTAGGGGGTGCACCGCCACTCTAATCTGGGCACAGACAGGCAGGAGAAACTCAAGCGACCTGACAGCACGCATATCTGGGGAGGATGAAAGCCATTCCTTCAACCAATTGGACTGTTTAGTAAACTGGTGCACCTTACTTTGACAATGAAAAAAAGACTAAAGGTTTGATCTTTGACTTTAGGAAGAAGAAATCTTTATGCTGATCACTCGTTATCCTGAAGGATGAAGTAGAAACAGTGACCGAATACGAATACTTTGAAACTATCCTTGATCTTCTTCTTCTAACCTTCAATTAGGGGTTGACACCACAGATCATCTTGCTCCATATCTTCCTGTTCTCTACATCTTGATAAACCAGTGTGTTTCTTTGTGGGGAGGGTTACGTCGGGAAGGGCCACCGGTGTAAAATTTTGCCAGATCAACATGCGGACAACAATGTAGAAACTATCCTTGATAATAATCTCAATTGGAAAAATAATACCAAAACATGTACTCAACGCAATCAGCACTTATTTGTCTTCCATAAACTACAACTACTTTTAGTAGAGAAGGACCTCATGTTGTCCTTTTATGTCATCTCTGTCAGCTTCAAGGCCTGGTTTAGTGGTCTAACAAACCCATCCATCCATCCATTATCCAACCCACCATATCTTAACTACAGGGTCACGGGGGTCTGCTAGAGCCAATCCTAGCCAACACAGGGCACAAGGCAGGAAACAAACCCTAGGCAGGGTGCCAGCCCACCACAGGGCACACACACACACACACACCAAGCACACACTAGGGGCAATTTAGGATCACCAATGCATCTAACCTGCATGTCTTTGGACTGTGGGAAGAAACTGGAGCACCCAGAGGAAACCCATGCAGACACGGGGAGAACATGCAAACTCCATGCAGGGAGAACCCAGGAAGAGAACCCGGGTCTCTTAGCTGCGAGGCAGCAGCACTACCCACTGCGCCACCGTGCCGCCCGGTCTAACAAACCAAAATTGAAAAAGCTCCAGCAGGCTACCAGGCATGCAGCTAAAGTTAATGGGGTTCACGGAGATGATTGGGAAAATAGCACCACCACACACACTGATGGATTGAAGGCCAGAGGTCCAAATGACCAGCATCGTCTAATTCTTCCATGTGAAGCCCATGAGAACTGATTGAGATCACTTATGTGAGGTAGGAAGCCCAGTGGGGGTTTAGTGGTCTCATGGCCTTGGAACCCCTGCAGATTTTGTTTTTTTTCCAGCCATCTGTATTTTTTTATTTTTTTCTGTCCTCCCTGGCCATTGGACCTTACTTTATTATTTGTCAAATAGTATTGCATAATTTTATTCTTATATTTTTTCTTTTTTCTCTCTTCATCTTGTAAAGCACTTTGAGCTACATCATTTGTATGAAAACATGCTATAGAAATGAAATGTTGTTGTCGTTGTTCACAGGAGTACATTACACCTGAGTGCTTTGTGTTGTCCATTGTCTGTTTTTGTGTGCTGCTTGTCAATTCCTGAGCTCCCGTACGTTGAAATTTGGGTGGAAGAGCTTTCCTCAAGACTGAACTGTGAGCCGGGAGGCAGTGACTGACGGCATCGTCCTTCGTGGGTGGGATTTTGAAACGTCTGTGAGGAACTGTTCTGGTGAGGAAGCAATGAAAGGTCAGACCACCAAACTCCAGAGGGAAGAATAAAGCAATCTGAGAGGGAATGGCTGATCTACTGTACGTCCAGAAATCATTTGAAATTAAGGGAAGAAGTAAAGAGATGGATTCTATCAGCCCAGATCTGAACAAATATAAACAACTTTTCCTGTCAGCATGGTGATATGGGTAACATGGGTTGGCTGGCATCCCGGCCGGTATGGATATAGTTTCTTACCTGGCTGGGAGTCCCTTTAAATGGAAGGACGTGGGAGGACGGACATCCCGAGTAGGTTGGTTAGTTATGCCTTTCCTGGTCAGGAGGTCGTTATAATGGATGGATAGAGGGGAGGCTGCTTCCCAGGGCCATATGCTTCCCCAGTAAAGGGGGTGTTTGGACACCCACAGGGCTGCATGGGAGTTGTAGTTTTGATGGCAGCCCTGTTGGGGTTTTCAGGTGCCACCAGAGGGAGCTGCTGGAGGCAGACTTTCCTTTCACAAAGAGGGTCCACATCACCCAAGGTTCAGAGTTGGGAAAGTGGTGGAACAATGCTCACCTGAGTGGAGTAGGTAGAGTGGAATGGAGAAGGGAAGAATCTTTTAGTTGGAACAGTGGAATACTTTAAGGTATTTGTGGCAATAAGTCTTATTAATGGAGTCTGAACCTGTGTCTGTGCAGTTGTGTCATTAGTTTAGGGTTCTGCAACACCCCCTTTGTGGTTCACAATGGAGAACATTACAATGGTGGCCACCTGCATGCCTTTTTAAAACTGCCCTTTCACCCTGGATGGCTGATCATGAGAGTTTGGTGAGATCTGAACATTTTTTGCCCTTTTTGAGATAGTGCCATCTTCCTCTCCTCCTTCTTTTGCAACATTTGCTTTGTCATCTTCCTATGTCCCCCTACCCTACACAGACAATACACCATTTAATCTTGGACTATTGTGTCTGGAGAATTATAGTGATGAAGTTTGTATCATGTGTTTCTGTCTATATTTAGATAGATAGATAGATAGATAGATAGATAGATAGATAGATAGATAGATAGATAGATAGATAGATAGATAGATAGATAGATAGATAGATAGATAGATAGATAGATACTTTATTAATCCCAATGGGAAATTTAGGAGGGGTTATCTGATCAGGTGCATCTTTTGTGTATTCAGGTCATATTGTGTGTATTTATGGTTATTTACAAGCCAATTCCAAAAAAGTTGGGACACTGTGTGAAATGTAAATAAAAACCGAATGCAAAGATTTGCAAATTTCATAAACTGGTATTTTATTCACAACAGATCATAGAAAACACATTTAAACTGATTAAAATTTACCATTTTAAGAAATTTGATGGCAACAGCATGTCTCAAAAATGTTGGGGCAGGGCCACGTTTACCTCTGTGCAGCATCCCCTCTTCTTTAACACTAGAATCCCTGAAGCCTATGAAAAAACTTGTAATCCCGGGCCAATTTAAATCCCTTCGCACCTCTCCATTAGCGTCTTTTGTCTTGTAAATGTGTCAATCAGCACAAGCAGCAATAAGTTCTCCCCACTCAAGTCTTTTAATCGAGGTGTGAGGTGTCTGGAGTTGTAAATAATATGTCGTTATTTTGGTACACATGCATTTCCTGTGTGTCCCGTGTCTACAATGATCTGTGTAAGTGTAGGATGACAGGAAATGTTGAACACATACCTAAAACAGAAACTTTTTCCATGTTTTAGTACTAATGACAACATTATCAACTGAAGTGTGTCACAAACTCCACTCTGAGTCATAACAGGGTTTGGGGCAGCCACCTATATATTTGGTATCCTGGCTACAAAGTTGCAAAAATATAAACAGCACTGATGTGCACGAAACCAAGTCCAAAACAGAACTGAGGGAATAGGGAAAAGGTGGAGGCTTTTAAAGGGGAAGATAGGAAGTGAGATCAAAGGGGTCGGGCTCACAAGAGTCTTCAACCATAAGGCTCGAGCCAGGACGTGACATCACAGGGGCTGGAGCCAGCAAGGTCTTCATCCATAGGCTCGGACCCGGAAGTGACATCAACAACAACAACAACAACAACATTTATTTATATAGAACATTTTAATACAAAAAGTAGCTCAAAGTGCTTTACATAATGAAGAAAAGAAAAATAAAAGACAAAATACAAAATTAAAATAAGACAACATTAGTTAACATAGAAAGGAGTAAGGTCCGATGGCCAGGGTGGACAGAAAAAACAAAAAAAAAACTCCAGACGGCTGGAGAAAAAAAAAAAAATCTGTAGGGGTTCCAGGCCACGAGACCGCCCAGTCCCCCCTGGGCATTCTACCTAACATAAATGAAATAGTCCTCTTTGTAGTTAGGGAGTCACTTGATGGTGATGGCCATACAGACTTCTGGCTTTTAATGCATCCATCATTGTTGGAACATCATGGTGCTTTGGATAGATGGTGGTGGCGCAAGCCACCACCAAAAGGACACCGGAAAAGGAAACAAAAGAGAGTAGGGGTTAGTACAGATTTTGAATGAATAGTTATTATAATGAATTGGATATACAGAGTATCAGGATTAAATTACAGTGAAGTTATGAGAAGGCCATGTTAAAATAATGTGTTTTCAGCAGTTTTTAAAGTGCTCCACTGTATTAGCCTGGCGAATTCCTACTGGCAGGCTATTCCAGATTTTAGGTGCATAACAGCAGAAGGCCACCTCACCACTTGGTGGAATCTCCCGTGAATGGTCTGCAGGAAAGGGAGAAAAAGAGTCAGTGCACTCTGCCACATCCTGGTCTGATTCGGAATTGCCCTTCCTCAAGCCCTTTAGCTGCCTCCCATGCACACGTGTGTGACGAGTGTATAATGTGTGAAGACTGAAGTCCAAATATCAAATAAACACTTTCTCAAAAAGTACAAGTATAACAAAACAAGTGCGCTTTTATTCAAGAATATAACCAAAGAAAAATGATTCATGTTTGCATACAACACTGACATGACCGCTGCGGTGGTGCAGCAGTAAGAACTGCTGACTCATAATCAAAAGGTCCCGGGTTTTGATTCTGGGTGCTTCCTACATTTACTGTTTCGTGTAGTGAGCTGCTCTTATCCATATTACTAACCGAGAATAAACCGGATATGGACACAGGGACACGGCGATGGGACCATGAGACATACTGCGCAGGCGCGCGTCTCATAAACCGCAAGCGAAGTCTTATCCACCGCAAATGAAGGAGTCATGGCCCAAGAACGAAAGAGCTCAACTAGCGTGAATGAGAAATGAAGCAACAACGCGCCCATAGCTAATGACTAACGACACAGCCACACACAAAAGAGGATTCTGCGCTGCACCCCAGAGTCAAACGTGAGAGGCTACGGAGGCCCCACAGGTCCACAAAGATGGTACGGAAGGCGCAGGCGTCACCGCCATAATGTGAGTGGCACTACTGCGTAGTGAAGGCGCAGGTGTCACCGCCATATTGTGAGTGGCACTACTGTGGAGTGAAGTTAGGAATACTGTGCTGCTTGGGATTGTACAAACCGCTGAACGCTTTACACCAAATCCAAACACAATACAGTTCAACGATACAAACACGAGCCCACTTGGATAAGATCAATGAACGCAGGTGCCTACAATGCGCGTCTGAAATCGCGGAAGCAAAGCAGGCACGGGTTCAAAACGAACGACCTCGACTGACGGATATACAAACACGAGCCCGCTATTTCGGGTTACCCAAGACCAGGGGTTGGCGAGCGAAGCGAGCAGGTGGTGGAGCCCCCTAGTTGTTACTACTATACAATAAAAACATACATTTGATTGGAGTCTGTAACAGCCGGTGTAAATTTATGGTACTTGTAAAGGTCAGCGATTTATTTTTATTCAGTTTTATTCTCTCAGTCACATTCACGCTCGTCCCGTATCTGACACTGCTGTTTTCAAATAATGACGTGCTATAACAGAGGTGAACTTAGATGAGGATGAGGGTTCTACATCGGAGAAAGAGAACTGAAGCCCTCCCCACAAGAAACGTCCACTGATAGATAAGAACAACACAGCTACACCAGGAGTAAAGGCGAAAGATGGCACCCTTTGGATGCAGGAAGAGGTCGGGCGTCATCCTGCCAGTGAATCTGCCACATGCAAGTCCTTCAACCAAAAAGCATGGCTTACAGAGCTTGCCAAGGCATTGTGCAAAATCCTGTTTGTGATTATGTTTTTTGATGGCCTTTACATAAGAAACATTTATATAAAAGCCAGATCGAATGTTACTTATTTTGATTTATTTACTTATCTTCCTACAGCGTAAAGTCACAAGTAGACTGCAGAGCTTCCTGTGTTTGATCGACACGGGCACGCTGACAAAGTACATGAGCAATGCCACTCCATATTCAGGAAAAGATCAGTTACATAAAGGCCAACGGCAGCTTCCACCTGCAGCTATAGACACTTCGGTATGCGAGCGACTCTCCACGTTAGTGTTTAGATCTGGCAGTGCCATGCTGACACTTCAATGGCACCGAGAATGCAGTCAGACTTCTTTCTTGGGCACATAAACCGTCAGTCTTCACATATTATACACTTCGTGTCAAAATTTTGCAACATGAAAAAAATGTGTGTTTTAGGTATGTATTCAACATTTCTTGCATATCTCGCATTTCATGTTATCCTACTTTTACACAGATTGTTGTAGACAAGGAACACTCATGAAATGCATGTGTACCAAATAACGAGATATTATTTAGCCTTTATAACTCCAGGCACCTCACACCCAGATTAACAAACTTGAGCTGGGAGAACTTTTTATCCAACTTGAGCTGCAGCGGTGGCAAGGGAGAGGGGTGGGGAGGGGAATTGGGATAGCAGGCTGCTTGTGCTGATCGACGCTTTACAAAACAAAAGACGCTGATGAAGAGGTGCCAAGGAATTTAAGGTGGGCCAGGATTACAAATGTTAAATATCCGGATCTTGAGTCGAGTTGGTAAACTGGCTTGCCAGATGCTTTTTAACTTCCATATGGCTCCCTAGTTTCTTTCGAGTTCTGGCGTCGTTGATTGCATTGGCAACCATTGATCCTAAATATTCAAAATCATCCACAATCTGGATTTCTTCTCCTTTTAACTCTAATGGGATTTCCCATTAGACTGCACACATCAGGGCGCTATATAACCTCACATTCTGTAAGCCTTCTTAATGGCTTCCGAACACTGGCTGGGAGTTGGCAGTTCTGCTCAGGACTCTGACTTTGATTTTTTTCCTTTGCCACAAAATAACCACTCAGTTGGCAGTTCTTGTTATCTTCAGTGGTTTTGACCTCGGCCCGTCCTTGACTCTGAGCCTGTTGCCTTTTCTCTTTAGCTCTGTGGATGTCCTGCTCTCAGGTTTCACAATGACCTTGGCACAGACTCTGCTGTTCCTAACAACCTCCAGGGTTGTGGGTGGTGTGTGTTGCTGGCAGGGAGTTTTTATGTTTTATCCTTTGACTTAAAACCTGGAGATGTTACTCTCTTTTTTGAACTTGTTTGAATTAATTATAATCTGATCACATAATAATAATAAAAATAATTCAGAAAACACTGTAAATTTCTCTTTCCCCAATTTAAGATTATAAACCCTTTTCTACAGAAAATGCTTTCTGCGTTCCATGGGAATCAGTTGGGTGACCTCTGACTTGCAACTTATAGATTTTTACTTTCAAGTAATAGCGAGGGATGATTCTGGCTGAAACATAACATTTTGTTCAGAAAAGAATGTGCCGAGGGGTCTTTTTGTTCACTGGGCGGGCATACAAAACCTTGACTAAATGTCTCAATTGAAAGCTGTTCCCGCTACTAGACGTTAAAGTACAGGCAATCAATCTGCCAATCTGCCTGCCCCAATTCTGCTGAGTTGGGCACAACCGTCTCCATTAGAGGAAAAAGGTTTTCGAGGCTGAGCAATGACTTGCTTCTGAAGCAGAATGCATTCTTTTAGACGTTTATTTTCCTGGAAGAAAGATAAAATTAAACTGATTTAGTCGGATGCATTTAAGGTGAAGGATTCGACTCTGACAGAGAAATACTTTCAGTAGATGGGCCCTTTACTATTTATTTATCTAGGTTGCCCACTTCAAAGCAGAAATTGGAGCAGACGTTTGTACAGCCTGGCACCCTTCCTGATGCCAACCTTGCCTTCTGTAGTTGCCTTCTACGACAAACAGTGCAAATGTGTGTAAAAGTAGAGTTGCCTTTCTAAAAAGCGACTCAAGTAAAAGTCCAATTCAAACAACTCAAGTAGAACTTTTAAAGTATCTTCTATTAAAAGTACAAAGGTAGGATCTATCCATTATAAAGTTCTTACATTCCTGAAATCCCCTTCATAAAGTCATTTTCTAACCCACTTTGTCCTGAACAGGATTGTGAGGGGTGCTGAAGCCAAGCAGAGCCAGCATAGGGCCAGCATTGGGTGCAAGGCAGGAACAAACCCAGGACAAGGTGCCAGTCCTTCACAGGGTGAACACACAACCCAACTCCACACTTGCACCAACTTAGCATCACCAATCCAACTCACCCACATGTCTTTGGACACTAACATTGGTCTCCTTACTGCGAGGCAACTGCACTACCACTGCACCACCGTATCACCTCCATCATCACAAAATGAAGTTTGATAACAGAAACACCTAATTACAATTATTTTTTTATTTTATTTATTAATTTTATTGTAATCATTCCATACAAATAGATCAATTTGTACAAAAAAGAATTAAAGACAAATCAAACCCCACCCTTGAGAAGGAGAGCTTAGCCAAAGGAGAATTGCTTAGGGCTTTTTAATAGGGCAAAAATAAACAAAAAAAAGGAAAAAATATATATACAGTAGATAAATAAAAAATGGAGAAGGGAAAGAAATGCGAAAATAATTATTTTTTCTTATTCTAAAATATTATTGACTAGATCCTGCCAGGTTTTGAAAAAATTTTGTACAGATCCTCTAACTGAGAATTTGATTTTTTCCAATTTCAAATAATATAAAACATCGGATTCCCACTGACTTATCAGAGGAGAGTTAGGATTCTTCCAATTTAACAAAATAAGTCTGCGTGCCAAGAGTGTAGTGAATGCAATCACCGTTTGCTTGTCCTTCTCCAATTCAAGTCCGTCTGGAAGAACACAGAACACAGCTGTTAATGGGTTAGGAGGGATTGTGATACCAAGGCTGTCTGAAAGGCACATTTTGGTCCAAAATGATGTTAGTTTGTTGCAGGCCCAGAACATGTGACCCAGTGAGGCAGGAGCTTGGTTGCAGCGTTCACAGGTTGGATCGTGCCCTGGAAACATTTTGGACAGTTTTAAGCGAGACAGATGAGCTCGATAAGTTGAATAATTCTATGCTTTGCACATATGGAGCTCGAGTGAATTCTCTGCTTTACTACCTTTCACTCCTTTTCTGATATATTGATTAAGAGATCTTCTTCCCAATGTCCTCTTGGGTCTTTGAAAGGTAGGGACTCTAATAAGATTTTATATAATGCGGAAATGGTGTCTAATTCCTCGAAATTGAGCAGTATTTCTTCTAACATGGTGGAGGGTACGAGATGAGGAAAATCGGGCAGTTTCTGTTTAACAAAATTTCTAATTTGAAGATAGTGAAAGAAATGTGTAGCTGGGAGGTTAAATTTGGAACGTAATTTTTTTTTTTTTTTTGTTCTTTATTTCGCCTTATACAATTTCTTGTATTAGGAATTTGGTAGTTTTCGCATACCCCTTGGGGTCAGAGCACAGGGTCAGCCATTGTACAGCGCCCCTGGAGCAATTACAGGTTAAGGGTCTTGCTCAAGGGCCCAGCAGAGCAGTGGCCTTTTTGGCAGTGACAGGGATTCGAACCGGCAACCTTCGGATACCAGCGCAGATCCTTAGCCTCAGAGGATTCAAAGATATTGTCTATAGAAAGATCTCTGAGCAATTTAATCCAGGTATTAAAAACTGGATATGTTTGCGAGGGTTGAAAGAGGTGGTTCTCTTGCAGAGGTGCCACAGATAAAAGATTTTCCATCTTAAAATGCTTTCTAAGTTGGTTCCATATTCTGAGTGAGTAAAGCACAATTGGGTTATTAGTATATTTGCGATAACTTGTATTTATTGGAGCGCAGAACAGGGAGTATAAAGAAGTACTACAGGATTTTACTTTTATTGCGGGCCAAGCCTGTGTATGTTCATTTTTTTGTGTCCGGGTTTTTATGGCTTGTATGTTTGCTGCCCAGTAATAAAACTGAAAATTAGGTAAAGCCATGTCACTTTCTGCCTGAGGTCTTTGTAGGGTCGCTCTTCAGATACGTGAGTGTTTTGAGTTCCAAATAAATGAGGTTATTGTTGAATCTAATTGCTTAAAAAATGATTTATTGATATCTATTGGAATGTTTTGAAATAAGAAAAGAAGTTTAGGAAGGATATTCATCTTAACAACGTTAATTCTTCCACTAGAGTGAGACGAAGGGTTGACCATTTATGCAAGTCTTGCTTAATTTTTTCCATACAGACAGCAAAATTTTGTTGAAAAAGAGCTTTATGTTTACTTGTGATATTTACCCCTAGGTATTTAAACTGATCTGCTATGGTAAAAGGTAGGGTGTCCAATCTAATATTATATGCTTGTGAATTCACTGGAAAGAGGTATACTTTTATTCAGATTAAGTCTGAGACCAGATATCTTTTGAAATTCTGTTAGTGCTGTTAAAACTGTAGGCACAGTGTTTTCTGGGCTTGATATATATAAAACCATATCATCTGCATATAGAGAAATTTTCTGTTCCAGTCCTTGTTCTGCTAAGAATTTCGACAGTGGACCGCCAGTGGTTCAGTGGCGATTGCAAACAGCAGTGGTGACAAGGGACATCCTTGTCTGGTGCCACGTTCTAGCTTAAAGTAGTCTGAACAAATGTTGTTAATACAAACTGAAGCTTCTGGATTGGTATACAGTAGTTTGATCCATGCACAACATATTCGGGCCAAACCCAATTTTCTCCAATGCAGTAAAAAGATAGTTACATTCAATCAAATCAAATGCTTTTTCTGCGTCTAATGATAGTAATATCTCTGGGGTGTTTGACTTTGCTGGTGAATATATTACATTAAACAAGCGTCGGAGATTGGAAGATAAGTGTTGGCCTTTAATAAATCCAGTTTGATCCTGTGATATTACCGAGGGCAGCACTTTCTCCATCCTTCTAGCTATAATTTTTGAGAGTATCTTAACATCATTATTCAGGAGTGAAATTGGTCTGTATGATGCACATTGTAACAAGTCCTTATTTTGTTTAGGAAAGACAGTGATTAATGCTTGACGAAAAGTTTGAGGTAGAATTTGATTGTCTCTAGCTTCTGTAAGTGTTGCCAATAAGAGGGGAGCTAGCTGAGTGGAGAATTTCTTATAAAATTCTACGGGGTAACCATCAGGGCCTGCTGATTTCCCACTTTGAAGTGACTTTATAGCTTTTAGTAATTCTGATAGGGTCAGAGGTTTATCCAGTTCCTCAGCACTTAAAACATCTATTTGTGGTGTCTGTAATGTATCCAGAAATGCATTAGATTGTGTGTTGTCTTCTTTGAACTCAGTGGAATATAAGGATTTATAATAATCTCTAAATGTGTGCATTAGATTTTTATGGTCAATGATTTCTTCTCCATTCGTGTTGGTGATTACTGGGATTGCATTTGTGAATTTGTTGAGCTAAAAGCTTATTAGCTTTTTCTCCGTGTTCATAGTAATGATGTCTTGACTTATAAATAAGTTGTTCAGTTTCTTTAGTTGTCAAGATGTTGAGTTCTGTATGCAGAGCCTGCCTTTTCCTATGAAGAGCTTCACTTGGACACCTGGCTTGTTCTTCATCTATTCTAGTAATTTTGCTTCTTAGCTCTGACGCTTTCTTGGTTTCTAATTTATTTCTGTGGGAAAGATATGAGATAATCTGTCCTCTTAAGAAGGCCTTTAGAGTTTCCCAGAGTGTTCCTGCAGAAACCTCTGAGGGTGTGTTTGTCTCTAGGAAGAAGCTGATTTGTTTGGATATAAATTCTGTGCACCAATTAATTACAATTAATTTAAATGAAAATATTTTTAACCGTACCCCGGCCCTAAAAATGACCTCAGTTTTTGTTCAAATAAAACTGGACTGTATAAAAATTGACAGAATGAGCTTAATAATAACATTAGTCGAGTGGCACGGAGGCCCATTGGTAGCACTGCCAGTAAGGTGACCCAGATTTGTGCCCTGGGTATTCCCTTTGTGGGACTTCTTTGGGTGCTCCAGTCTCCTCCCACCATCCAAAGACATGTAGGTTAAGTGGATTGGCAATGCTAAATTGGGCCTAGTGTGTATTTGGTGCGTGTGTATTCATGCTGTGATGGACTGGCCCCCTGTCAAGTGCTTCTTCCTGCCTTGCACCCTATGCTGACTGAGAGGGGCTCTAGCCTCCACCCCAATGACCCTGGTCTAGAAAATGAAATTTCATAACATTAGTCATCAAAAACAGCCCTAATAGTACTTAATCCCCTTGGTGTTAACTCTGAACGTGACTTGGGCTCAGAATTCAACGTTGTTACGGTTATTCCCGAGTCAGACTCGGGGCGATATTGTTCTGTCAGCGAACTAGCAGATAAAGTTTTGAGCAAAATCGAAAAGATACACATTAAAAAATCAAAACCAAAAAAAAAAAATCGTGAACAAAAGAGCAAGAAGGTTAAAAACAAAAATACACATAAGAGAAGAACACAAACATACATTTTGAATACTTCAGAGATTTGGGATTTGCAGATCAGATAAGGATTTGCACTCATAGCTGTCCTTTTATCACATTGCCTTGATTATGTGTGGGTCCCGACGTTAGAGGCCACGCCTCTGGCAACACTGGAATGGACTTTACAATGATAATAAACATTGGCAGGCCTCGAGGACCCAAAATTATACCAAATGATGATTGACGTGTTGTGGCCAGTGTCACTGCTGATTCTCAGCCAAGTCACTCAGAGACAGCTTGGTTGCTCCTCCACTGCCTATTCCTACCACGTAATGCCGGCAGCTGTGAACTGACTCTCTGTTAACAGCGAACTGTGGACACTGAAAGTCGATGACAAAAGAATGGGAAAAGAAACCATCTTAAGAGGGGTGGCATGGGTGGGCACTGGGGGGTGGTTGTCCTTGTTCTTACATAGCTCAAAAATCTTTTACTGTGTTCCTTTTTCATTTTCTCAGTGAGACTCATAGACTGTGTGAGCACAACTGGACCACCACAATGAAAACACCTGTCTCCTCTTCAGCTCCGATTATAAATATAACAGCAGCTCATGTCACTTGCAGACATATTTTCTGATGGTTCTGCATTTATAGGGTGTATTGATAATGGGAGATGAGACAGAGGAGAGGAGTCAGGGGAGAAACTTTGAGAACTGTCAGCATCTTCACATCAGCAAAGCCAAGGCACTGGTTAATGACTTTCACTGCACCAAAGAGCCTCTGTGTCCAGTCACTATTCAAGAAGTGGATGTAGCGGTGGTCCACTCCTACAAGTACTTGGGGTCCACATTAATAACCGATTGTGTTGGACTTGTAACACAGAAGAACTACATGAGAAAGGCCAAAGCAGGCACTTCTTCCTTAATAGACTGCCTTGCTTTAATTAGAGTGAGGACATCCCTCCCATCTTCTACAACTCTGTGATGTTGTGGTGTGCTGGGCTGGTAACATCATTACAAGAGAGGCCCACCAAAATAAACAAGCTAATTAAAAGGACAGGCTCAGTTATGGGATGCACTCTGGACCCCCTGGAGGTAGAAGTGAAACAAAGCTGAGTGCAATTATGAACAAAGCTACACATCTCTCTGTGACACACTAACACGGAGGACTTTCAGCTAATGAATAATTCAGCAGAAGGATGTCAGGAGACACGACACGAGGTCCTTTATACCAGCAGCAATACGTCTGTATAGCACCTCGCTGGGACTGGGACTGATAAGTCAGAAGTTTATTTTTTTCATTTTAATTTTTTCCCTTTTCAGTCATTCTGATCGGTATTCATACCCAAGTGTGTGTGTACGTGTATATTAATGTATCTGACTATTTATGGATATGTGTGTTCTGTAAGAAAGCCAAATCTCCACATGGGGACAAATAAAGATCTATCTATCTATTATATAGTGCCTTTCACATCTATCTATAATATAGTGTCTTTAATATCTATATCTATCTATTGTGAAAAGGCGCTATATGGGCGCCGACCTGACACAGACTGACAGCGTGAGGCACACGTTAAATAAATAAACTTTTATTTTCTTCACCTGTGGGGCACGTCCTCCCCATGTCCCACAGGCACAACACTGTCCCAAAAGACACACCAAACTAAACACAACGACAAAAACACTCTTCCTTTCCTCCATTCCTCTCGGCAGCGTCATCTCTCTCCTCCCGACTCTGGCTCCTTGAGTGGTGGCTGCAGGCTCCTCTTATAGCCCACCCGGAAGTGCTCCAGGTGGTAATTAGCCTAATTAGGCTGCACTTCCAGACAGGCTCGTTAAGTCATTCAACTCCTCCTGGTGGTGGTCACGGAGCCCAAAAGGCATGAGCTCCGTTGTTCCTTGATTGTGGCCCCGATACCGCCCAGGGGGGCTGCCACCAAATGTCCTGGGGAAAGTAATGGCCCTCCCATGGCAGCTTTCCCGGATCCAGTGTCAAAGGGGTGTCCCGGCCTGGCATGGGCCCCTGGCCATCTATCTATCTATCTATCTATCTATCTATCTATCTATCTATCTATCTATCTATCTATCTATCTATCTATCTATCTATCTATCTATCTATCTATCTATCTATCATATAGTGCCTTTCCTATCTATTTCTCTTTCTATCTGACTGACTGTACAGCTGTGCAATTTCAAGTACATCCATGTCCACATGACACAACAGTCCTGAACATCAAACTCTACCTCTGGTAGAACAACATGGTGCCTAATAAATTGGCCACTCAGTGTATTTGGCATCTTCTACCATGTATGATGTAGTGATTGTGACTAAAATACCACATCACTCAGATGAAGATCATCATCTTTTGATATTTTGCTGTCCAAAATGAGCGGCCCAGTGGCTCTTTTGCCGATTGTGAGATGAGTTATTAATGCCTACCAGTCAGGCTGTTCTCCTGTCATGACTTTGACCTCATGGAGCTCAAAGGTTCTGCTACTGAAATGTCAGATAACCGATGTCAGTCACTCCATCTTTATTTGTCATCAATCAATCTTTAGTGTTGAGCACATCCAGCTGAATAAATATGTTTTTAAGTCAGTGAATGTACTCAGTAGCAATCAGTCTTTATCTAATACAGTACATCCATCATGGTCACAAAAAACTGTGGCATAACTAGCCAGCCACTGACCATCGCTCAAGAAGTTGAAGGTCATGGGCGCTTACGTCAGTGTCAGGAGCACTGGGCTCAAGGCAGCAACCATTGGTGGATGTTGTTCAATTCATTGCGTGGCACACTTGATCGCACTCCCAAACTCACATTTATGGAGCTGAGTGCCCAGTTAAACTAACCTGCACATCCATTGAATTTAGAACAGAAAACTGACACAAAAAAATCATTCAGGCATAGACAGAACATGCCAGCTCCACAAAGATAACAGTGTAGCGGTCTGGTGCCGCTAAGATTCACACCGTCAATGTGACGGTGATTTATTTATATTTTGTAGAGGAGATCCCAGGGACGCTCCCAGCCTTGGCCCGACCTGCACACACTCAAAAACAGAGACACAATAAAGCACACTGGGAACTAACACTAATTAAGAATATAATGAAATTAAATAATATAAATGAAAACAATACCACCTTTGTACCCCTATGGCAATATTATATTAAACATATAAACTCAAAAAACTACACACTGCAAAGTCCAACAACACCGGATGCAATGAAAGATGATGATAGTGAGTCCAGAGATCTGCATGCTGAAAGGGAATGAAAAAACAGTCCTACCGATAGACACTGTAAGGGTGAAGACTGATGGATGGTTCAGGAGCACTCCTTTTCTTGCAGGGTAGCCAGTGAATCCACAATCAATCCTCAGCACACAGGTAGACAGAAGACGATCTAGACCCCAACAACAACACAATCCAGGACGCAAAGACTAAATACGGCTTAGTCAACAGGAGGCAGTCTGACAGGTAAACGGAACATAAAATACAACAACAAAACAAACACCTTTTTTCCCCTTGGCCACCTGCCCTCCTTTTAAACCCCTCTGACCACCTTTGACCCCAACAGCCCCTGCAGAGACTGCTGGGAGATGCAGTCTTAACTAATAAGTAACACTGCTACAACAGGAGCCAAATCCCAGGGCTTCATTTACAAAACTTTCCGTAGATTTGAGCAAGCAAACATGCACAGTCAAAAAAACAGGAAAATGCATATGCCAAAAAAAAACCTCTGATTTATAAAACCTGCCGTATGCACATTTCTATGTAATTTACCTTTATAAATCACAATCACCTTATAAATGTGTGTACGTGAACACACCTGAAATGACACCCTTAAACATCCAGAAATGGAGCATTCTAAGCCTCCTCACACATACTGCTGCATACTGACCTCCATTGGCTGAGCAGCCTCCCACCTGATACATCGAGACCCCGCCTCCTGCTTTCAAGAGTATCTAGCTACACTCTGCACCTGAGAGTGCAAGATCATGTATGGCATTACAGCACCTCTCCTGAGCATTCTGGGGGTCAAAGAAAAGTGTAAGGCACCAGCATCTGATGGCACATGTAAATGACATGATCGGTGTGACAGTGAACAGTGCAGGCCACATCACAAACAGTTGTAGTAATGCATTGTAACGCTACGGGGGCTCCTTTATACCAACAGTAATAGGCCTGCATAATGCCTCACTGTTAATATATATATATGTATATATATATATAGATATATATATATATATATATATATATATATATATGTATATATATATATATATATATATATATATATATATATATATATATATATATATATATATATATATGCAGTAAATAAATACACCAAAAATATATAGTACTAGTTTATAGTACTAGGGTGTTGTACCGTGTTAGCCATTATGAATGTAGTGACAAGTCAAGCAAAATGACACCTTTTATTGGCTAACTAAAAAGATTACAATATGCAAGCTTTCAAGGCAACTCAGGCCCCTTTTTCAGGCAATTCTTACATCTTGCCTGAAAAGGGGGCTTAGCCATTATGGATGTAATGAGAAGTTCAGCAAAATGACACCTTTTACAGGAGGATTACATCTCGCCTGAAGAAGGGGCCTGAGTTACCTCGATTGCTTGCATATTGTAATCTTTCTAGTTAGCCAATACAAGGTATCTATTACAACATATGTTTGTGATGCACAATCTGTCGGAATGAAAATGCGCTGCATTTTACTACTACCTGCATTACAGAACACATTTCAGTAGATGGTGCAGATCTCTGTTGATTACATTGATTTCAACCCATCTTAAATGGGTAGCACAGTTAGTTAATCAAATAATTTGGTAAGGCTCTAACTTTATTTACTTTATCCTTCTCTGCTTTAGGAGGCAGGACTCCAGCCATTATACTTTTATCAAGGTAACTGAAGCATATTTGTTTTTTAAGAAGCAGAATAATACAATGTATTGATAAACACAATAAACACAAGTATTATTGAAACATAACTGCCTATGTGTATACTATACTGTATATATATATTGTGAATTAGACACTATATAGCGCCCGACCCAGCACAGATTCACACTGAGACACATGTAAAAAGACACAGGCTTTATTTTTCTTCACCTGAGGGGCACGTCTTCCCCGTGAACCCAACTGGCAATACACAATCCCAAAAAGCACTCAAAACACAACCGTTTCTTCTCAAACCACAACTCCTCCCAGGCAACCTCGCCCTCTTCCTCCCGATTCTGGCTCCTGAGTGGTGGATGCTGGCCCTTTTTATAGCCCACCCGGAAGTGCTTCAGGTGCTTGATCACCTGTTGTTAATTGCACTTCCAGGTGGGGTTGTAGAGGTGTCCAGGTTGGCTCCGGGTTCCATGCAGCCACCCCAGATCCCCACAGGGTTGTGGAGAACTCCGTCTCCCATGGAGCCCTGCGGGAAATTGAGGCACCATCGTCACCCAGTGAGGCTGCCACCAAGCATCCCGGGGGAGATACTGAGGAGCCTATGGCTGCTCCTCCGGAATATATGCAGCAGGGGCGTCCAGGCCGGGCATGGGACCCGGCTGACCATCACAATATATATATATATATATATATATATATATATATATATATATATATATATATATATATATATATATACATATTAATAAAAGGCAAAGCCCTCACTGACTCACTGACTGACTGACTGACTGATTGACTGACTGACTGACTGACTCACTCATCACTAATTCTCCAACTTCCCGTGTAGGTGGAAGGCAGAAATTTGGCA